>NC_059442.1:104172681-104250181 GCF_905237065.1 Salmo salar | reverse complement strand
GAAGTAATGAATTGTCCCTATTCCCTATATAGTGCACTTCTACTCTGGTCAAAAGGAGTGCACTGATGGGTACAGTTTTGGGACACATCCACACACGGCCATTCTCTTGCAATATGACCCACTAGACCTGAACTATTTCAAGCCACTCAAACCACAAGCGGTAATGGTGTGTTCATGCATGAACATTGCACTGTGTTTTCAGGGGAAGGATATTATAATATGGGTGTCTAGGTGTCAGGCTCTCAACCTGAAGACAGCCATTTGAATATGGTCTCCTTCCACTTCTTCTGACTGACTGTCCTATTTTTCTCCCTTTCTCTCCCTCTTGGGTCTTGTGTGTGTGTGTGTGTGTGTGTGTGTGTGTGTGTGTGTGTGTGTGTGTGTGTGTGTGTGTGTGTGTGTGTGTGTGTGTGTGTGTTGGTACGTGTCTGTGTGTGTGCCCCAGTGGACGGCCAGTGGCAGGAGTGGAGCCTGTGGAGTGACTGTTCAGTGACCTGTGCCAACGGGACCCAGCAGAGGACCAGACAATGCTCAGCCGCTGCCCACGGTGGGTCGGAGTGTCGTGGCCACTGGGCGGAGAGCAGAGAGTGTTACAATCCAGACTGCACAGGTAACACACTGACTGGGCCACTTAGCTATTAATGCCATCATCATCGCCATCATCATCATCACCATATTCATCATTATCACCACCACCATCATCATCATCATCATCACCACCATCATCATCATCACCACCATCATCACCATCACCATCATCATCATCACCACCACCACCACCATCATCACCATCACCATCATCATCATCACCATCACCATCATCATCACCACCACCACCATCATCATCATCATCATCACCATCATTATCATCATCATCACCATCATCATCATCACCACCATCATCACTATCATCATCGTCCCAGGGACTACAGATGTAAATTAGCTGTTAGCTAAATCTGGTGCAATGTATCATTTCTCAGTGGTGTGAGACTTGTGTTTGTGTTGTACAGTGTCCCTGTCCAAATAAACTTAATGGAATAGTTCACCCAAATTACAAAATTACACATTGGTTTTCCTATGCTGTCAGCGGTCTATGGACAAGGTATGACAGCAATCCATGATACAGTATGGTTTAGTTTCCCTTAGTTAACGTTTTAGCATTTGTGGCACAATTCCCATTCAAGTCATGGGACCAATATTAGCATTTTTTGCGCATCATGTCCAAATCATCCAAAAGTATCTAAAATTGATTGTGAATCTCAACAAAGTCTCTTATAGATAGTGCTGAGCGATGAACTGAAACTGGGGTTATTTTTGGTTTTTGAAACAACTAATTCACTGATGTCGGTTCAATTATTTTAATTCCATTTTGTTCATTTTCTTTCCTTTTTCTGTGAGCTCAATGCGCACATTAAGTAGTTTCTCTAGAGATAAATCAGATCAAGCCCGAACTGTGCGATGTAGTAGGGAGTTGTATTTTCCAACAGGTAGATATTCTACAAAGTTTAGTGCAGAAAACATGGTAATTAACTGCAATGACCATAATCCATTGCGTGCCTACTTGTCCGTTCTGTGTGTTTCTAAAGGCCTGCTACATTAGGTTAATGTGGGGAAGACACGGAGAGAGAGAGGAGAGACAGAACATAGATATAGAGGGCAGTTGCTTGGCGAGGTATCTCTACCTGAAAATACATGATCTAAGTTATTGATAGTTGGTATTCAGCAGTCATAAAAATATGTCTTATTTACTTTGAAGAACTACTAAAATAGTGATTATGTCAGATAGCAGCTCTATAGAGATCTGATGATGATTTGGAATTAAATATTAAAGTCATCAAATAAAACCAATATTTAATTCAAATAAATAAAGGATGGTTAATAAGTGATTAGCAGTAATGGGAAGTCACTACCATCATGGGACTTGGGATGTTTTAATTGTTTTATTCAGTGTTGTTACAGCATTCAACCCACACAATACATAGTGAATTTAATGCCAAGAAATACAATATCTAATTTATGAATCTAACTGAAAACGAAACCGACCTCAAGAAGTACTAATCTCTCAGCAATAATTTTGGATGATTTGAACACGATGTCATTTTGATGAACTATCCTGTTAATAAAATAAATTCAGCTTCTGAATCACCATACAAAATACATGCTATGAACCATATGAACATGTCATGTAAATGTCATTCTGAATACAAAACTACTACAGTATCTGTAACTACTGCAATAAGAGTTCAGAATAAAGACTTTTGGTCAATCTAGCACTGGGCAGGGACCAGAGAGTTCTACAATCCAGACAGGTCAGAGCCTGGCTGACAGGGTGTATGTAAATGTGACGGGTGCTACAATCCAGACAGGTCAGAACCTGGCTGACAGGGTGTATGTAGAAGTGACAGACGTCACTGTGCTTGCTCAGCCGTACCACTTCCTCCTGAACCAACTCACACAGAGACTAGAACCCAGAACATCCACCTTCCAAACACACATGGCTGCCCTCTTCACAATGCCAACTACGCTACCGAAACAACAGTGACCAGGTCTCATCAATTAGATCTCTAACGTCCTGTTAGATATACTGTATTTGTGTTATTCATGTAGTTACTTTAATAATCACTTTAATAACTCTACCTACATGTACTGTACATATTACCTCAATTACCTTGACACCGGTGCCCCCGCACATTGAGACATGGATCATGTCTGTCCATTTCAAACCTCCACTGAGGTTAGTCCTTGGACCCGTATGTATGGAAAAGGGGTAAATACAGGTGGGATGGAGGAGTGATGGAGAAGGGATGGAGAGATGAAATAGAGGAGTGTGACCCCTTCCCAGGGTTGTTCTACCTTTCAGAGAAGGTCATGTGATTAACTGTTTAGCTGAAGGGGACCATCTGTTTTTTCCTAATGCTTGATTTTACTGTGTTCATTAAAAAGCCATAAAACATGCCACTGCTTTGGGAAACTTTATCATAAAAGGCCTTTTAATATTGGCAAAGTGAGGAAAGTTATCACCGCAGTCACAGAGCAGCCTCCCCAGCCATAAAAGGAGACATATTCCTCATTATTACAAGTATTATCAGAGTCATTTTATTAATTGAATCTGGATGAAATTCTGCCAATTTTTTTTTTTTTTTTACTATATCTCTGGGTACTATAAAACATGTCCACGGCTTTGTGCCAAATGGCACCCTATTCCCTGAGTCCCTGGTCGAAAGTAGTGCACTATATAGAGAATAGGGCGCCCTTTGGGACACGCCCCCATGTGTCCCAGTATCTATAATCCCACCTACTGTGTCTGTGTAAGAATGAATTCACATCTTTTAGCTACACATCATAGTAGAGCTGCATCCCCTGGGGGACGTAGCACATAGAATGGTCAAGGTGGTGTGGTATTTTAGAGCAGTGATTCATAACCTTTTTCAGTTACTGTTCCACCAACAACATGTTGCGCTTCCCAGAGTACCCCTGAAGTAACCCCTGATGTGCATTTTACCAGTAGGACTATTGTCTCAGGAGTCTTCTCAGGTATCCCCAGGGGTCCTAGTGCCATTATAGAAATTGAAAGACCGGCTGGCTGATGGTAAAAAAATGAGAGATTCCTTATTGGTCATGCTTTATTGACAACCGATTGGATGTTTTTATTTATTTTTATTTTATTTAACCTTTATTTAACCATTATAGCAATTGAGATTTAAAATCTCATTGAGATTTAAAATCTCTTTTTCAAGAGCGTCCTGGCCAAGATAGGCAGCACAAAGTCATTACAAAAAATTACAGACAAACAACATGAAAAACTTCACAAGTAATCTAGTAAAAACCATAGAATTCACAAGAGTATAACCAAATCAAAACAGCAAATTAAAAACATTGACAGGTCAGGGAATCAGACTCAAGATCATTCATCAGTGATTTAAAAATACCAATTGGTACAAGTTCTTCCAGTTTAACAGTATTTTTGTAAGGCGTTCCAACGATGGCGCGGAGTACATTAAAGCCCTTTTACCAAATTCAGTTCGGACATTTGGAACAGTTAGCAGGATAAAGTCCAGCGAACGAAGAGAGTGCCCACCACATTTCTGAACAATAAAAATGCCCAAATAAAAAGGTAGTAAACCCAAAATGTTGGGGAGAGAAGATGGAGTCCAGAGGCTCTCTGGCTCCTTGTTTTAAAATCCATCATCTACTGTACTAATTTCTACTCCTTCATCACTCTGCTCTGAATGAACTGACCAGGACAAAGCCAGCCTAATGATGAGCTGCCACCATAATGTTTTACCTGTCAAGTTTTTAACAATCAGCAGACAAGGAGAGGACACAAGGAGAGGAAATAAGGAGAGGAAATAAGGAGAGGAAACAAGGAGAGGAAACAAAAATACAACACAAGGATATAACATAAGGAGAGGCCACACGGATAGGACACAAGGAGAGGACACAAGGAGAGGACAGATATTTAGGCATTTGAGAAAGAGACCCTTTTTAACAGTGATGTGTCTCCTCCACAGCCAATGGCCAGGGTCTAACTCCTCAGCCAGGGGTCTAACTCCTCAGCCAATGGCCAGGGGTCTAACTCCTCAGCCAATGGCCAGGGGTCTAACTCCTCAGCCAATGGCCAGGGGTCTAACTCCTCAGCCAATGGCCAGGGTCTAACTCCTCAGCCAATGGCCAGGGTCTAACTCCTCAGCCAGGGGTCTAACTCCTCAGCCAATGGCCAGGGGTCTAACTCCTCAGCCAATGGCCAGGGTCTAACTCCTCAGCCAATGGCCAGTTGTTTATTAACAGTGATGTGTCTCTCCTCCTCAGCCAATGACCAGTGGTTTAACTGATCTGTCTCCTCCTCAGCCATTGGCCAGTGGTTTAACTGATCTGTCTCCTCCTCAGCCAATGGCCAGTGGTTTAACTGATCTGTCTCCTCCTCAGCCAATGGCCAGTGGAATCCCTGGGGGCCTTGGAGTGGCTGCTCCAAGTCATGTGACGGGGGTTGGCAGAGGCGGGCGCGGGTGTGCCAGGGGGCGGCGGTCACCGGGCAACAGTGTGAGGGCACGGGGGATGAAGTCCGCAAGTGCAGTGACCAGCGTTGCCCAGGTAACGATAACCCCATAACCACCATAAGTGAGACCGCAAGAGTCAATTAACTGGAAGCGTGGAGTGAAGATAATGATCTTCCTCTTCGCTGAGGAAGAGTGACGTGTCTTTCTGTTCCTGTAGGAGGAAACGATAAGAGTTACATAAAGCAGAGGGTGGGCAACCCAGCTTCAGCTCTGCTCTGAAAATAGACAGAGCCTAGAAAGATAATCTGCAATTCAACAGTGAATTCAACAACGGAGTAATACAAAGCTTCTATTTTGGGTTACGATAAAGATTGACAGTTGTGCTAAACTCATGAGATATGTATACTGTAGGTTATTGTCTATTCTTCAAGAACCAATGGGCAAATATCAAGAATTGAAATTACCATTGAACAGCTTCCCAAATCAGACTGTAGCTTTAAGAGGAAGCTGTTAGAGAGAGAATAGAGAGAGAGAGAGAAATAAAAAGAGAGAGAGGATAGAGAGAGACAGAGAGAGAGAGTGATAAAGAGAGAGCAAGAATAGAGAGAGAGATGAGAGAGAGAGATAGAGAGAGAGTGAATAAGAGAAAGAGAATAAGAGAGTGAGATAAAGAGAGAGAGAGAATAGAGAGAGATAATAGAGAGAGAATAGAGAGAGATAAAGAGAGAGAGATAAAGAGAGAGAGAATAGAGAGAGAGAGAGAGAGATAATAGAGAGAGAGAATAGAGAGAGATAAAGAACGAGAGAGAAAATAAGAGAGTGTTATTTTGTCTAGGTCCTAATGTATGATTAATATCTTAATATTAATTGATGGTGTTGATTAACCACCTGTTTTTATCTCCATGGAGACTGTTCGGTACCACAGCGATGAATGCAAATTCAATCTTTTGTTTGACCATTATCACCCTGTAAAGAGTGGCATTGTTTCTGTTGTAGGAGTAAGGACTGTAGGGAAGCAGTTCCCATGATCAATCTTTTTCAAACCTGTTCTATTTTAAGCAGTTTAATCCAACACAAAGAAACCATTTTACAACTACAGCCTGTTCATGTATTACAATCTAGTTACAATCTAGTCTACACTTATGCAATTATAGAGGAGGCTGGTGGGAGGAGATATAGGAATACAGGCTCCTTGTAACGGCTGCAATGGAATTAATGGAATGGTATCAAACCAGGGGTTGGAACCAAAATTATTTTCCAATCGTTTTCATTATTTTTTGGGTTCCGTTCAACTGTTTCGACCAGCAAAATAAAGTTCTGAACCGGTTGGAACCCTAAAAAACGTTGGGTTTATATTGTTCCTTTCTGTTCCTTTTAAACCGCTGAAATATGTATTTTTTTTTACATGAATATTAAATTGTATTTTGCCATAACATCACGGTTTAATTGTAATGAAAGACAAACACCCACTGTGCTGCCAGTCAGAATGTAGGGCGCGAGGTGGAGCTGACATTTTCAGGGGGAGCGAGAGAGTTTGGAGGAAGCTTGCCTTGAAGCGCTGGGCATCTTGTTATGACATCATTATCTGAATTAGACACACAGAGGAGGAGCAGCTTCTATGGAGGAACTTTGAATGTCTTTGAACATCCGAGTTGGTGTAACGTTGGACCAGAGCTAACGTTAGCTAGCTAAATAGCTAATGAGCTAACTAGCTAACTAGCTAACTAGCTTGTGTGTGCAGAGCAGCACTATAATTAAAATCAAACTCTTACCTTTTTGGAGTTAATAAATGCAATGTGAAACGTGATAACTAAAGTATCCTTAACTAGCATTGAAAAGTAAATCCATTCTTCTCTAATTAAACATCTCTCCCTAATTTCTGAATTACACTTGTAACGTTGTCAGTAGGCTACAGTAACCTATGTAACGTTGTCAGTAGGCTACAGTAACCTATGTAACGTTGTCAGTAGGCTACAGTAACCTATGTAACGTTGTCAGTAGGCTACAGTAACCTATGTAACGTTGTCAGTAGGCTACAGTAACCTATGTAACGTTGTCAGTAGGCTACAGTAACCTATGTAACGTTGTCAGTAGGCTACAGTAACCTATGTAACGTTGTCAGTAGCCTGCAGTAACCTATGTAACGTTGTCAGTAGACTACAGTAACCTATGTAACATTGTCCAGTAGGCTACAGTAACCTATGTAACGTTGTCAGTAGGCTACAGTAACCTATGTAACGTTGTCAGTGGGCTACAGTAACTTATGTAACGTTGTCAGTAGGCTACAGTAACCTATGTAACGTTGTCAGTAGGCTACAGTAACCTATGTAACGTTGTCAGTAGGCTACAGTAACCTATGTAACGTTGTCAGTAGCCTACAGTAACCTATGTAACGTTGTCAGTAGCCTACAGTAACCTATGTAACGTTGTCAGTAGGCTACAGTAACCTATGTAACGTTGTCAGTAGGCTACAGTAACCTATGTAACGTTGTCAGTAGGCTACAGTAACCTATGTAACGTTGTCAGTAGGCTACAGTAACCTATGTAACGTTGTCAGTAGGCTACAGTAACCTATGTAACGTTGTCAGTAGGCTACAGTAACCTGTGCTTCACAGGGGAGGGGCAGGTAGACTCAACACAAACACCTTGAAGCGCTGGCAAAAATTTCCAGCTGGCAGGCAAACGCTGGAATAATAATAATAATAATACAAAAAATATTATATTAATAATAATAATAAAAAATAATAATAATAATATAAAAAAAATATATATATTTAAAAAATACAAAATAAAATATATATATATAATAATAAAAATTATAAAAATTATCATAATAATAATAATAATAATAATTTCTGAGTGACAGACTGAAGGCTTTGTATAGGCACTTTTTTATGGGACTTTTGTGGGACTGTAAAAAAATGCCCGGAACATAAAATTATGTTTTTAACCAGTTCGCATGCTTTTAAAATAACGGTTCTCTTCCGGGACAGTATAGATAACTTTAGTTTATGGTCCGGGTTCCGTTCCTAATTGTTATTTTCCGGTTTTTGGTTCTGTTCCCTGAATCAGTTCCAACCCTTGATGGAAACCACGTTTGACTCCGTTCCAAAAATTCCATTACAACTATTACTATGAGCCCATCCTCCTATATCTCCTCCCACCAGCCTCTTCTGGACTAAACATATTTGTGAGTCAGCAATAACCCAGCAATGTGTTGTGTACGGTTCCCTCCCCAGCGCCGTATGAGATCTGTCTGGAGGACTACACTGTATCCATGGTGTGGAGAAGAACACCTTCAGGAGAACTGGCCTTCAACAGGTGTCCTCCCAATGCCACGGGTAAGGACACGTGTGTGTGTGTGTGTGTGTGTTTGTGTGTGCGTGTGTTTGTGTGCGTGTTTGTGTATGTGTGCGTGTGCGTGCGTGTGCGTGTGTGTGCGTGTGTGTGTGTGTGTGTGTGTGTGTGTGTGTCTGTATCCTCCTAATGCTCCAGGTAAGAATACAGTCATACCCTGGGATTTTGTCTATCCTAGTGGTTACCACCGCTGCCTTTGGGGCATGTGAGCGTGGTATCAAACACTTGTCATACCCACTCACTTATCCTACTTTTTTCATTCAAATCTTCACTTTTAACTTCGATTCATACATTTTTTTCTCCAAAATTACACTTTAAAAAAAGGATAGTCCTGCTGGTCTGAATTCAGACTCCAGCCGCAGTATGGCCATTGACTGAATAATGAACCAAGAGAAACTAGAGCACTTTAAAATGTTCTGCTGTAACTTAGTTGATAATGAAATGAGTCATTTTCCAGGGGTTATTATGTTGAGGTTTCATTGGGAGCTTTCTGTCCATTACTCATGTGTAGAGAGGACTAGCGGTGATGGATATGTCCCTGTCACATTCCACTGACACATCCATTCCTGCTGTGACGGATTGGAAGTGCTTTACACGGTGCCTGTGTCCCAAACGACTCCCTATTTCATATACAATGCACTATTTTATTTAAAAGTTCTGCACTACATAGGGAATAGGGTGCCATTTGAGATGCAGATGGTATGTTTCTACTGAACAGATTTCCCTATTTGCATTGCATTGACCCTCACAGCGTTATGTCAATGTGTTTTCAAATAGCCTACAGCCAAAGACAGGGACATATTACTAGGCTAACTATGATTATATTGCCTACAACAGCATGGCACTTTTTAGCTGCTGTTTTCTACAGGTAAGGAAAAAGGCCTCCTCCTCTTCCTCCTCCTCCTCCTTCCCTTTATCAAATACCTCATAGCTCCTCCTCCTTCCCTTCCCTCCCCTTGTCCTCCTCCTTGTCCTCCTTCCAACCTCTCGTCTCCCCCTCGTCTCCCTCCTTCCAACCACCCCCCTCCTCCTCCTCACCTCCCCTCCTCTCCTCTCCCCCTCCCCTCCCTTCCTCCTCCTCCCTCCCCTCCTCCCTCCCCCTCCCCTCCCTCCCTCCTCCACCCCCCCTCCCCTCCCCTCCTCCTCCCCTCCCCTCCTCCCTCTCCCCCTCCTCCCCTCCTCCTCCTCCTCCTCCCCCTCCCTCCCTCCTCCTCCTCCTCCCCTCCCCTCCCCTCCTCCACCCCTCCTCCACCCCTCCCCTCCTCTCCTCTCCCCCTCCTCCCCTCCTCATCCTCCTCCTCCTCCTTGTCTTAATCAGACACCTGAAGGCTCCACAGTGTACCTGTTGTTTGATCCATGTGGTGGGACTGATAAGCTGCTGTGGTTGTGTGTGTCTGTATTGTGAATGGTAGAAAGTGAAGCAGGGAAGCGGTCACACTGAACCCACATGTCTCCCACCACACTCTCTGTTTGATTCCACTATCACACCACTGGACACAGAGGACATTGAAAAGTGCAGGAGGTGTGTGGTTATAATATAAGGGACTGCGTCCCAAATGGCACCCTATTCCCGATATAAAACACTACTTTTGGCCTTGGTCAAAACTAGGGAACAGTGTAGGGAATAGGGTACCATTTGGGTGCCAGGGTTCTATCTGGACTGTGAAAAGAGATGAAAACAGAATCAGGGGGATTGTGTTGAGGAAACAGGGTGCTCGGTGGGGTGGGGGAGGGTACGTGTGTGTGTGTGTGTGTGTGTGTGTGTGTGTGTGTGTGTGTGTGTGTGTGTGTGTGTGTGTGTGTGTGTGTGTGTGTGTGTGTGTGTGTGTGTGTGTGTGTGTGTGTGTGTGTGTGTGTGTGTGTGTGTGTGCATGTCTTGGTGGAGCGATATGTGGAGTACCCTCCAGCAAGTCAACAGCTGGGTAGGTATGATGCAAAACCCTTGTGTAAGATTGCATGGCATTGGATAGTGCGTGTGCATGTGCGTGCGTGTGTGTGTGTGTATGTGTGTGTGTGTGTGTGTCCATGTCAGTGTCAGTGTTAGTATTATAGTACTGTACTGATTGTTGATGCCCTGACACAGTGTATCCAATCCGTTTTTTTTTCATGTGTGGTCATGCCTTGTTGCTTGTTGCAGTTGAACACAAATGCACAAATGATGTGAGAGACACTGGTGTAGATATCTCTGCTGAAAATAAGACATTGGTGTAGATATCTCTGCTGTATTTAAGACATTGGTGTAGATATCTCTGCTGTATTTAAGACATTGGTGTAGATATCTCTGCTGTATGTTAGACATTGGTGTAGATATCGCTGCTGTATTTAAGACATTGGTGTAGATATCTCTGTTGTATGTAAGACATTGGTGTAGATATCTCTGCTGTATGTAAGACACTGGTGTAGATATCTCTGCTGTATGTAAGACATTGGTGTAGATATCTCTGCTGTATTTAAGACATTGGTGTAGATATCTCTGCTGTATTTAAGACATTGGTGTAGATATCTCTGCTGTATGTTAGACATTGGTGTAGATATCTCTGCTGTATTTAAGACATTGGTGTAGATATCTCTGTTGTATGTAAGACATTGGTGTAGATATCTCTGCTGTATGTAAGACACTGGTGTAGATATCTCTGCTGTATGTAAGACACTGGTGTAGATATCTCTGCTGTATTTAAGACATTGGTGTAGATATCTCTACTGTATGTAAGACACTGGTGTAGATATCTCTGCTGTATGTTAGACATTGGTGTAGATATCTCTGCTGTATGTTAGACACTGGTGTAGATATCTCTGCTGTATGTAAGACATTGGTGTAGATATCTCTGCTGTATGTAAGACACTGGTGTAGATATCTCTGCTGTATGTAAGACACTGGTGTAGATATCTCTGCTGTATGTAAGACATTGGTGTAGATATCTCTGCTGTATGTAAGACACTGGTGTAGATATCTCTGCTGTATGTAAGACACTGGTGTAGATATCTCTGCTGTATGTAAGACACTGGTGTAGATATCTCTGCTGTATGTAAGACACTGGTGTAGATATCTCTGCTGTATGTAAGACATTGGTGTAGATATCTCTGCTGTATGTAAGACACTGGTGTAGATATCTCTGTTGTATTTAAGACATTGGTGTAGATATCTCTGCTCTATGTTAGACATTGGTGTAGATATCTCTGCTGTATTTAAGACATTGGTGTAGATATCTCTGCTGTATTTAAGACATTGGTGTAGATATCTCTGCTGTATGTAAGACATTGGTGTAGATATCTCTGCTCTATGTTAGACATTGGTGTAGATATCTCTGCTGTATGTAACCTTTAGCCTTTAACACTATTGAACAAACACAGAAGCAGCATCTGGCTTCCAAATAGCTACAGTGTATTTTCTGCCTTAAACTTCCACTGGAAGATGTGAGGGGCTGAGGGAAATTACACAAGGAAGATAAGTCTCCTATGAACAAGTATTAATCTCTCTCTCTCTCTCTCTCTCTCTCTCTCTCTCTCTCTCTCTCATCCTCTCCCTCTCTCTTTCTCCTAATCTCTGCTGACTCCCTATCTTTCCTCTCTACCTTTCTTTGATTCTGTTCTTATTTCTTTCTCTGTTCTCTGTATTTTTCTCTCACGCTCTTGCTCTCTCTCATCCTCTATCTCTGTCCTCCCTCCCCTCCCTCCTGTCCCCCGCCCCCACCTGCTCCCCCTTCCATATCTGTCTCCCTCTCTATTTCTCTTTCTCTCTCTGTTCTTTGCCCCTTTCTATCTACTGTATCTCCCCTCTCTTGCTCACCTCTCCCCTCTCTCTATCCACCCTTCTCTCTCCCTCTCCTCATTCTCTCTCTCTCTTTCTCTCCTGTCTTCCACAGGCACCACTAGTCGACGCTGCTCTCTGGATCACCGGGGTGTGGCCTATTGGGAACCACCCAGCTATGCCCGCTGCATAACCAATGAATATAGATACCTGCAGCAATCAGTAGGTCTATCTTCAGTAGGTCTACTGTACTTCTCTTTCTCTCCTCTCCTCTCCTCTCCTCTCCTCTCCTCTCCTCTCCTCTCCTCTCCTCTCTTCTCTTCTCTTCTCTTCTCCTCTCTCTCCTCTCCTCTCCTCTGCTCTCCTCCTTTCTCCCCTTTCCTCACAGTGTCTGTTTGTGGCACATCATAAATTCACCATTACCCAATGTTCCCAACTGCACTGTTGCCAAAGATGAACATTCAATAGGGGAGCAAATGAAACCATTCATTTGTAATGAATAGACCTCGGCAACTCTTTGATTTAGTGCTACTGGCAGTTTCCCCCATATCACCAACGTCTCCCATGGATGTTTCTCCTCTTTGGGCGGGGTATTTAATAACCATTTTCACTATTGTGGAAGCAATGATTTGGTAGTATTTAGGTATATATTGCTTCTTCTCATAGCAAGATAGTATTATTATACATCTATTAAATATTCTATCCATCATTCACTGACCCAGAATGGATTTAAGGCCGGAACAAATTGGACAGAATAGAATGAAACTGAACAATAAAGGTAGGAAAAAAGCTGGTTTTTAAATGAGGATAAAAAGAGGAGATTAAAAGCTGAATGCTGAATGCAAACTATTAACCCCGTCCAGTCCTGCAACATGTCATCGCTCCACTGACATACCTCTACAATATCTCTACCCTGCTACTACTGACATACCTCTACTCTTTCTACCCTGCTGCTACTGACATACCTCTACTCTCACTACCCTGCTACTACTGACATACCTCTACTTTCTCTCTACCCTGCTACTACTGACATACCTCTACTCTCTCCCTACCCTGCTGCTACTGACATACCTCTACTCTCTCTCTACCCTGCTACTACTGACATACCTCTACTCTCTCTCTACCCTGCTACTACTGACATACCTCTACTCTCTCTCTACCCTGCTGCTACTGACATACCTCTACTCTCTCTCTACCCTGCTGCTACTGACATACCTCTACTCTCTCTCTCTACCCTGCTGCTACTGACATACCTCTACTCTCTCTCTACCCTGCTACTACTGACATACCTCTACTCTCTCTCTACCCTGCTACTACTGACATACCTCTACTCTCTCTCTACCCTGCTACTACTGACATACCTCTACTCTCTCTCTACCCTGCTACTACTGACATACCTCTACTCTCTCTCTCTACCCTGCTGCTACTGACATACCTCTACTCTCTCTCTCTACCCTGCTACTACTGACATACCTCTACTCTCTCTCTACCCTGCTACTACTGACATACCTCTACTCTCTCTCTCTACCCTGCTACTACTGACATACCTCTACTCTCTCTCTACCCTGCTACTACTGACATACCTCTACTCTCTCTCTCTACCCTGCTGCTACTGACATACCTCTACTCTCTCTCACCCTGCTGCTACTGACATACCTCTACTCTCTCTCTCTACCCTGCTGCTACTGACATACCTCTACTCTCTCTCTCTACCCTGCTACTGACATACCTCTACTCTCTCACTACCCTGCTGCTACTGACATACCTCTACTCTCTCTCTCTACCCTGCTACTACTGACATACCTCTACTCTCTCTCTCACCCTGCTGCTACTGACATACCTCTACTCTCTCTCTCACCCTGCTACTACTGAAATACCTCTACTCTCTCTCTCTACCCTGCTACTACTGACATACCTCTACTCTCTCTCTACCCTGCTACTACTGACATACCTCTACTCTCTCTCTCACCCTGCTGCTACTGACATACCTCTACTCTCTCTCTACCCTGCTACTACTGACATACCTCTACTCTCTCTCTCACCCTGCTGCTACTGACATACCTCTACTCTCTCTCTCACCCTGCTGCTACTGACATACCTCTACTCTCTCTCTACCCTGCTGCTACTGACATACCTCTACTCTCTCTCTACCCTGCTACTACTGACATACCTCTACTCTCTCTCTCTACCCTGCTGCTACTGACATACCTCTACTCTCTCTCTCTACCCTGCTACTACTGACATACCTCTACTCTCTCTCTCACCCTGCTTCTACTGACATACCTCTACTCTCTCTCTCACCCTGCTGCTACTGACATACCTCTACTCTCTCTCTACCCTGCTACTACTGACATACCTCTACTCTCTCTCTCTACCCTGCTACTACTGACATACCTCTACTCTCTCTCTACCCTGCTGCTACTGACATACCTCTACTCTCTCTCTACCCTGCTGCTACTGACATACCTCTACTCTCTCTCTCCACCCTGCTACTACTGACATACCTCTACTCTCTCTCTACCCTGCTGCTACTGACATACCTCTACTCTCTCTCTACCCTGCTACTACTGACATACCTCTACTCTCTCTCTACCCTGCTGCTACTGACATACCTCTACTCTCTCTCTACCCTGCTACTACTGACATACCTCTACTCTCTCTCTACCCTGCTACTACTGACATACCTCTACTCTCTCTCTACCCTGCTGCTACTGACATACCTCTACTCTCTCTCTCTACCCTGCTACTACTGACATACCTCTACTCTCTCTCTACCCTGCTGCTACTGACATACCTCTACTCTCTCTCTACCCTGCTACTACTGACATACCTCTACTCTCTCTCTCTCTACACTGCTACTACTGACATACCTCTACTCTCTCTCTACCCTGCTACTACTGACATACCTCTACTCTCTCTCTACCCTGCTGCTACTGACATACCTCTACTCTCTCTCTACCCTGCTACTACTGACATACCTCTACTCTCTCTCTCTACCCTGCTACTACTGACATACCTCTACTCTCTCTCTCTACCCTGCTACTACTGACATACCTCTACTCTCTCTCTCACCCTGCTACTACTGACATACCTCTACTCTCTCTCTACCCTGCTGCTACTGACATACCTCTACTCTCTCTCTCTACCCTGCTACTGACATACCTCTACTCTCTCTCTCTACCCTGCTACTACTGACATACCTCTACTCTCTCTCTCTACCCTGCTACTACTGACATACCTCTCTCGCTCTCCCTGCTGCTACTGACATACCTCTACTCTCTCTCTACCCTGCTGCTACTGACATACCTCTACTCTCTCTCTCTACCCTGCTACTACTGACATACCTCTACTCTCTCTCTACCCTGCTGCTACTGACATACCTCTACTCTCTCTCTCACCCTGCTGCTACTGACATACCTCTACTCTCTCTCTACCCTGCTACTACTGACATACCTCTACTCTCTCTCTACCCTGCTGCTACTGACATACCTCTACTCTCTCTCTACCCTGCTACTACTGACATACCTCTACTCTCTCTCTACCCTGCTGCTACTGACATACCTCTACTCTCTCTCTACCCTGCTGCTACTGACATACCTCTACTCTCTCTCTCTACCCTGCTGCTACTGACATACCTCTACTCTCTCTCTCTACCCTGCTGCTACTGACATACCTCTACTCTCTCTCTCACCCTGCTACTACTGACATACCTCTACTCTCTCTCTACCCTGCTACTACTGACATACCTCTACTCTCTCTCTACCCTGCTGCTACTGACATACCTCTACTCTCTCTCTCTACCCTGCTGCTACTGACATACCTCTACTCTCTCTCTACCCTGCTGCTACTGACATACCTCTACTCTCTCTCTCTACCCTGCTGCTACTGACATACCTCTACTCTCTCTCTACCCTGCTGCTACTGACATACCTCTACTCTCTCTCTACCCTGCTGCTACTGACATACCTCTACTCTCTCTCTACCCTGCTGCTACTGACATACCTCTACTCTCTCTCTACCCTGCTGCTACTGACATACCTCTACTCTCTCTCTACCCTGCTGCTACTGACATACCTCTACTCTCTCTCTACCCTGCTGCTACTGACATACCTCTACTCTCTCTCTCTACCCTGCTGCTACTGACATACCTCTTCTCTCTCTCTACCCTGCTGCTACTGACATACCTCTACTCTCTCTCTACCCTGCTACTACTGACATACCTCTACTCTCTCTCTACCCTGCTACTACTGACATACCTCTACTCTCTCTCTCTACCCTGCTACTACTGACATACCTCTACTCTCTCTCTCACCCTGCTACTACTGACATACCTCTACTCTCTCTCTCTACCCTGCTGCTACTGACATACCTCTACTCTCTCTCTACCCTGCTACTACTGACATACCTCTACTCTCTCTCTACCCTGCTGCTACTGACATACCTCTACTCTCTCTCTACCCTGCTGCTACTGACATACCTCTACTCTCTCTCTTACCCTGCTACTACTGACATACCTCTACTCTCTCTCTCTACCCTGCTGCTACTGACATACCTCTACTCTCTCTCTACCCTGCTGCTACTGACATACCTCTACTCTCTCTCTACCCTGCTACTGACATACCTCTACTCTCTCTCTACCCTGCTGCTACTGACATACCTCTACTCTCTCTCTACCCTGCTACTACTGACATACCTCTACTCTCTCTCTACCCTGCTGCTACTGACATACCTCTACTCTCTCTCTCTACCCTGCTGCTACTGACATACCTCTACTCTCTCTCTACCCTGCTGCTACTGACATACCTCTACTCTCTCTCTACCCTGCTACTACTGACATACCTCTACTCTCTCTCTACCCTGCTACTACTGACATACCTCTACTCTCTCTCTACCCTGCTGCTACTGACATACCTCTACTCTCTCTCTTACCCTGCTGCTACTGACATACCTCTACTCTCTCTCTACCCTGCTGCTACTGACATACCTCTACTCTCTCTCTCACCCTGCTACTACTGACATACCTCTACTCTCTCTCTACCCTGCTACTACTGACATACCTCTACTCTCTCTCTACCCTGCTGCTACTGACATACCTCTACTCTCTCTCTCACCCTGCTACTACTGACATACCTCTACTCTCTCTCTCTACCCTGCTACTACTGACATACCTCTACTCTCTCTCTCTACCCTGCTACTACTGACATACCTCTACTCTCTCTCTCACCCTGCTGCTACTGACATACCTCTACTCTCTCTCTACCCTGCTACTACTGACATACCTCTACTCTCTCTCTACCCTGCTGCTACTGACATACCTCTACTCTCTCTCTACCCTGCTGCTACTGACATACCTCTACTCTCTCTCTACCCTGCTGCTACTGACATACCTCTACTCTCTCTCTCTACCCTGCTGCTACTGACATACCTCTACTCTCTCTCTACCCTGCTGCTACTGACATACCTCTACTCTCTCTCTCTACCCTGCTACTACTGACATACCTCTACTCTCTCTCTACCCTGCTACTACTGACATACCTCTACTCTCTCTCTACCCTGCTGCTACTGACATACCTCTACTCTCTCTCTCTACCCTGCTACTACTGACATACCTCTACTCTCTCTCTACCCTGCTGCTACTGACATACCTCTACTCTCTCTCTACCCTGCTACTACTGACATACCTCTACTCTCTCTCTACCCTGCTGCTACTGACATACCTCTACTCTCTCTCTACCCTGCTGCTACTGACATACCTCTACTCTCTCTCTACCCTGCTACTACTGACATACCTCTACTCTCTCTACCCTGCTGCTACTGACATACCTCTACTCTCTCTCTACCCTGCTACTACTGACATACCTCTACTCTCTCTCTCTACCCTGCTACTGACATACCTCTACTCTCTCTCTACCCTGCTACTACTGACATACCTCTACTCTCTCTCTCTACCCTGCTACTACTGACATACCTCTACCCTCTCTCTACCCTGCTACTACTGACATACCTCTACTCTCTCTCTCTACCCTGCTGCTACTGACATACCTCTACTCTCTCTCTACCCTGCTACTACTGACATACCTCTACTCTCTCTCTACCCTGCTACTACTGACATACCTCTACTCTCTCTCTCTACCCTGCTACTACTGACATACCTCTACTCTCTCTACCCTGCTGCTACTGACATACCTCTACTCTCTCTCTACCCTGCTACTACTGACATACCTCTACTCTATCTCTACCCTGCTACTACTGACATACCTCTACTCTCTCTCTTACCCTGCTGCTACTGACATACCTCTACTCTCTCTCTACCCTGCTACTACTGACATACCTCTACTCTCTCTCTACCCTGCTGCTACTGACATACCTCTACTCTCTCTCTACCCTGCTACTGCTGACATACCTCTACACTCTCTCTACCCTGCTGCTACTGACATACCTCTACTCTCTCTCTACCCTGCTACTACTGACATACCTCTACTCTCTCTCTACCCTGCTACTGACATACCTCTACTCTCTCTCTACCCTGCTACTACTGACATACCTCTACTCTCTCTCTACCCTGCTACTACTGACATACCTCTACTCTCTCTCTACCCCTGCTACTACTGACATACCTCTACTCTCTCTCTCTACCCTGCTACTGCTGACATACCTCTACTCTCTCTACCCTGCTGCTACTGACATACCTCTACTCTCTCTCTACCCTGCTGCTACTGACATACCTCTACTCTCTCTCTACCCTGCTACTACTGACATACCTCTACTCTCTCTCTACCCTGCTCCTACTGACATACCTCTACTCTCTCTCTACCCTGCTACTACTGACATACCTCTACTCTCTCTTACCCTGCTACTGCTGACATACCTCTACTCTCTCTCTACCCTGCTGCTACTGACATACCTCTACTCTCTCTCTACCCTGCTACTACTGACATACCTCTACTCTCTCTCTCTACCCTGCTGCTACTGACATACCTCTACTCTCTCTCTACCCTGCTACTACTGACATACCTCTACTCTCTCTCTACCCTGCTACTACTGACATACCTCTACTCTCTCTCTACCCTGCTACTACTGACATACCTCTACTCTCTCTCTACCCTGCTGCTACTGACATACCTCTACTCTCTCTCTACCCTGCTACTACTGACATACCTCTACTATCTCTCTCTACCCTGCTGCTACTGACATACCTCTACTCTCTCTCTACCCTGCTGCTACTGACATACCTCTACTCTCTCTCTACCCTGCTACTACTGACATACCTCTACTCTCTCTACCCTGCTGCTACTGACATACCTCTACTATCTCTCTACCCTGCTACTACTGACATACCTCTACTCTCTCTCTACCCTGCTACTGACATACCTCTACTCTCTCTCTACCCTGCTACTACTGACATACCTCTACTCTCTCTACCCTGCTACTGCTGACATACCTCTACTCTCTCTCTCTACCCTGCTGCTACTGACATACCTCTACTCTCTCTCTACCCTGCTACTACTGACATACCTCTACTCTCTCTCTCTACCCTGCTACTACTGACATACCTCTACTCTCTCTCTACCCTGCTACTACTGACATACCTCTACTCTCTCTCTACCCTGCTACTACTGACATACCTCTACTCTCTCTCTACCCTGCTACTACTGACATACCTCTACTATCTCTCTCTACCCTGCTACTACTGACATACCTCTACTATCTCTCTCTACCCTGCTGCTACTGACATACCTCTACTCTATCTCTACACTGCTACTACTGACATACCTCTACTATCTCTCTACCCTGCTACTACTGACATACCTCTACTCTCTCTACCTTGCTACTACTGACATACCTCTACTCTCTCTCTCTACCCTGCTGCTACTGACATACCTCTTCTCTCTCTCTACCCTGCTGCTACTGACATACCTCTACTCTCTCTCTACCCTGCTACTACTGACATACCTCTACTCTCTCTACCCTGCTACTACTGACATACCTCTACTCTCTCTCTACCCTGCTACAACTGACATACCTCTACTCTCTCTCTCACCCTGCTACTACTGACATACCTCTACCCTCTCTCTCTACCCTGCTGCTACTGACATACCTCTACTCTCTCTCTACCCTGCTACTACTGACATACCTCTACTCTCTCTCTACCCTGCTACTACTGACATACATCTACTCTCTCTCTCTACCCTGCTACTACTGACATACCTCTACTCTCTCTACCCTGCTGCTACTGACATACCTCTACTTTCTCTCTACCCTGCTACTACTGACATACCTCTACTCTCTCTCTCTACCCTGCTACTGACATACCTCTACTCTCTCTCTCTACCCTGCTACTGACATCACTCTACTCTCTCTCTCTACCCTGCTGCTACTGACATACCTCTACCCTCTCTCTATCCTACTACTACTGACATACCTCTACTCTCTCTCTCTACCCTGCTGCTACTGACATACCTCTACTCTCTCTCTACCCTGCTACTACTGACATACCTCTACTCTCTCTCTCTACCCTGCTACTGCTGACATACCTCTACTCTCTCTATCCTGCTGCTACTGACATACCTCTACTCTCTCTCTACCCTGCTACTACTGACATACCTCTACTCTCTCTCTACCCTGCTACTACTGACATACCTCTACTCTCTCTCTACCCTGCTGCTACTGACATACCTCTACTCTCTCTCTACCCTGCTACTACTGACATACCTCTACTCTCTCTCTACCCTGCTGCTACTGACATACCTCTACTCTCTCTACCCTGCTACTGCTGACATACCTCTACTCTCTCTCTACCCTGCTGCTACTGACATACCTCTACTCTCTCTCTACCCTGCTACTACTGACATACCTCTACTCTCTCTACCCTGCTACTGACATACCTCTACTATCTCTCTACCCTGCTACTACTAACATACCTCTACTCTCTCTTTCTACCCTGCTACTACTGACATACCTCTACTATCTCTCTCTACCCTGCTACTGCTGACATACCTCTACTCTCTCTCTCTACCCTGCTACTGCTGATATACCTCTACTCTCTCTACCCTGCTGCTACTGACATACCTCTACTCTCTCTCTACCCTGCTGCTACTGACATACCTCTACTCTCTCTCTACCCTGCTACTACTGACATACCTCTACTCTCTCTCTACCCTGCTCCTACTGACATACCTCTACTCTCTCTCTACCCTGCTACTACTGACATACCTCTACTCTCTCTACCCTGCTACTGTTGACATACCTCTACTCTCTCTCTACCCTGCTGCTACTGACATACCTCTACTCTCTCTCTACCCTGCTACTACTGACATACCTCTACTCTCTCTCTCTACCCTGCTGCTACTGACATACCTCTACTCTCTCTCTCTCTACCCTGCTGCTACTGACATACCTCTACTCTCTCTCTACCCTGCTACTACTGACATACCTCTACTCTCTCTCTACCCTGCTACTACTGACATACCTCTACTCTCTCTCTACCCTGCTGCTACTGACATACCTCTACTCTCTCTCTACCCTGCTGCTACTGACATACCTCTACTATCTCTCTCTACCCTGCTGCTACTGACATACCTCTACTCTCTCTCTACCCTGCTGCTACTGACATACCTCTACTCTCTCTCTACCCTGCTACTACTGACATACCTCTACTCTCTCTACCCTGCTGCTACTGACATACCTCTACTATCTCTCTACCCTGCTACTACTGACATACCTCTACTCTCTCTCTACCCTGCTACTGACATACCTCTACTCTCTCTCTACCCTGCTACTACTGACATACCTCTACTCTCTCTACCCTGCTACTGCTGACATACCTCTACTCTCTCTCTCTACCCTGCTGCTACTGACATACCTCTACTCTCTCTCTTACCCTGCTGCTACTGACATACCTCTACTCTCTCTCTACCCTGCTACTACTGACATACCTCTACTCTCTCTCTACCCTGCTACTACTGACATACCTCTACTCTCTCTCTACCCTGCTACTACTGACATACCTCTACTCACTCTCTCTACCCTGCTACTACTGACATACCTCTACTCTCTCTCTCTACCCTGCTGCTACTGACATACCTCTACTCTCTCTCTACCCTGCTGCTACTGACATACCTCTACTCTCTCTCTCTACACTGCTACTACTGACATACCTCTACTCTCTCTCTACCCTGCTACTACTGACATACCTCTACTCTCTCTCACCTTGCTGCTACTGACATACCTCTACTCTCTCTCTCTACCCTGCTGCTACTGACATACCTCTACTCTCTCTCTACCCTGCTGCTACTGACATACCTCTACTCTCTCTCTACCCTGCTACTACTGACATACCTCTACTCTCTCTACCCTGCTACTACTGACATACCTCTACTCTCTCTCTACCCTGCTACAACTGACATACCTCTACTCTCTCTCTCTACCCTGCTACTACTGACATACCTCTACTCTCTCTCTCTACCCTGCTGCTACTGACATACCTCTACTCTCTCTCTACCCTGCTACTACTGACATACCTCTACTCTCTCTCTACCCTGCTACTACTGACATACATCTACTCTCTCTCTCTACCCTGCTACTACTGACATACCTCTACTCTCTCTACCCTGCTGCTACTGACATACCTCTACTATCTCTCTACCCTGCTACTACTGACATACCTCTACTCTCTCTCTCTACCCTGCTACTGACATACCTCTACTCTCTCTCTACCCTGCTACTGACATCACTCTACTCTCTCTCTCTACCCTGCTGCTACTGACATACCTCTACCCTCTCTCTATCCTACTACTACTGACATACCTCTACTCTCTCTCTCTACCCTGCTGCTACTGACATACCTCTACTCTCTCTCTACCCTGCTACTACTGACATACCTCTACTCTCTCTCTCACCCTGCTACTACTGACATACCTCTACTCTCTCTCTACCCTGCTACTGCTGACATACCTCTACTCTCTCTACCCTGCTGCTACTGACATACCTCTACTCTCTCTCTACCCTGCTGCTACTGACATACCTCTACTCCATCTCTAACCTGCTACTACTGACATACCTCTACTCTCTCTCTACCCTGCTACTACTGACATACCTCTACTCTCTCTCTACCCTGCTACTACTGACATACCTCTACTCTCTCTCTACCCTGCTGCTACTGACATACCTCTACTCTCTCTCTACCCTGCTACTGCTGACATACCTCTACACTCTCTCTACCCTGCTGCTACTGACATACCTCTACTCTCTCTCAACCCTGCTACTACTTACATACCTCTACTCTCTCTCTACCCTGCTGCTACTGACATACCTCTACTCGTTCTCTACCCTGCTACTACTGACATACCTCTACTCTCTCTCTCTACCCTGCTACTACTGACATACCTCTACTCTCTCTCTCACCCTGCTACTGCTGACATACCTCTACTCTCTCTCTCACCCTGCTACTGCTGACATACCTCTACTCTCTCTCACCCTGCTGCTACTGACATACCTCTACTCTCTCTCTACCCTGCTGCTACTGACATACCTCTACTCTCTCTCTACCCTGCTACTACTGACATACCTCTACTCTCTCTCTACCCTGCTCCTACTGACATACCTCTACTCTCTCTCTACCCTGCTACTACTGACATACCTCTACTCTCTCTACCCTGCTACTGTTGACATACCTCTACTCTCTCTCTACCCTGCTGCTACTGACATACCTCTACTCTCTCTCTACCCTGCTACTACTGACATACCTCTACTCTCTCTCTCTACCCTGCTGCTACTGACATACCTCTACTCTCTCTACCCTGCTACTACTGACATACCTCTACTCTCTCTCTACCCTGCTACTACTGACATACCTCTACTCTCTCTCTACCCTGCTACTACTGACATACCTCTACTCTCTCTCTACCCTGCTACTACTGACATACCTCTACTCACTCTCTACCCTGCTACTACTGACATACCTCTACTATCTCTCTCTACCCTGCTGCTACTGACATACCTCTACTCTATCTCTACCCTGCTGCTACTGACATACCTCTACTCTCTCTCTACCCTGCTACTACTGACATACCTCTACTCTCTCTACCCTGCTGCTACTGACATACCTCTACTATCTCTCTACCCTGCTACTACTGACATACCTCTACTCTCTCTCTACCCTGCTACTGACATACCTCTACTCTCTCTCTACCCTGCTACTACTGACATACCTCTACTCTCTCTACCCTGCTACTGCTGACATACCTCTACTCTCTCTCTCTACCCTGCTGCTACTGACATACCTCTACTCTCTCTCTACCCTGCTACTACTGACATACCTCTACTCTCTCTCTCTACCCTGCTACTACTGACATACCTCTACTCTCTCTCTACCCTGCTACTACTGACATACCTCTACTCTCTCTCTACCCTGCTACTACTGACATACCTCTACTCACTCTCTACCCTGCTACTACTGACATACCTCTACTCTCTCTCTACCCTGCTGCTACTGACATACCTCTACTCTCTCTCTACCCTGCTGCTACTGACATACCTCTACTCTCTCTCTACACTGCTACTACTGACATACCTCTACTATCTCTCTACCCTGCTACTACTGACATACCTCTACTCTCTCTACCTTGCTACTACTGACATACCTCTACTCTCTCTCTCTACCCTGCTACTACTGACATACCTCTACTCTATCTCTACCCTGCTACTACTGACATACCTCTACTCTCTCACTACCCTGCTGCTACTGACATACCTCTACTCTCTCTACCCTGCTGCTACTGACATACCTCTACTCTCTCTCTCTACCCTGCTTCTACTGACATACCTCTACACTCTCTCTACCCTACTGCTACTGACATACCTCTACTCACTCTCTCTCTACCCTGCTACTACTGACATACCTCTACTCTCTCTCTACCCTGCGACTACTGTTTTACTTCCCTCTTCAGTCTACAGTGGTTTTCCAACATCTGTGGACACAGACATAGATCTGTGAAAATGAAATACTTACAGGGGATGGTAGATATTTCTTCAGTCATCATTCATCTTCACTGTATTTATTTCATACTCTATATATCTTTTCCAATATATGCAATGTATGCAGGTGATATGGTAATGTGGATATTGAAAGTAAACAATATTATAGAGACTAATAACACTACAGCTGATGTTAATGTAGACAGTTTAAACCACATTATAGAGACATACAGGATAACACTACAGCTGATGTTAATGTAGACAGTTTAAACCACATTATAGAGACATACAGGATAACACTACAGCTGATGTTAATGTAGACAGTTTAAACCACATTATAGAGACTTACAGGATAACACTACAGCTGATGTTAATGTAGACAGTTTAAACCACATTATAGAGACATACAGGATAACACTACAGCTGATGTTAATGTAGACAGTTTAAACCACGTTATAGAGACTTACAGGATAACACTACAGCTGATGTTAATGTAGTCAGTTTAAACCACGTATTGCAGTAATCTACTGCAGAGAACAGTCTCATAGTTCTCGTCCTCCTCTTCCTTCTCCTGGAGGTCGAGGGTCAGGGAAAGCTGTCATATAAACTGTAGTAATACTGTAATAATATACTGTATATTATACTTTAGAGGACCGCCAGGGCCTTATGGTCCTCTCTCTTCTCTTCCTTCTCCTGGAGGTCCAAGGCAACTGGGCTAAGGGCCAGAGAATGCATTCTAAATGAAATCAATCAATGTAGTAATACTGTAGTAATATACTGTAATATAGTGTAGAGAATCAATCAATGTAGTAATACTGTAGTAATATACTGTAATATAGTGTAGAGAACATATAAAGGCCTCATAGTTCATTTCTTCTTCTGGAGATCCAGGGCCATCTAGCTAAGGGCCAGGGGAAGTTGGCTGGGGACGGGATGTCTCAGGTGACCAAGACCCTACTGGATCTCACCCAGAGAAGGAACTTCTATGCTGGAGACCTGCTGTCCTCTGTGGAGATACTCAGAAACGTGACTGATACCTTCAAGAGGGCCAGCTACGAACCAAGCTCAGACGATGTGCAGGTGAGTGGATCGGTCTCTTTTGTCTTGATAAATGTTGACCATGCTGCTGAGGTAGAATTGTGTGTTGGAGTTATTTTGATTTGTGTTACAGGGATCCTTTTTTTTTTGCATACAAGAAAATAGAAACAATATGATAACGTTTAAAAGGAAAAGAGCATGTGGAGGAGAGATGGAAAAACCCTGAGAGGCTTGTCAATGTATCTCCCACTTTCAAATGAAATTGGAATGATTATTTACACAGTTAAAGTCCCCATGCCAGCTTTGTTATTTTTAAATCATCACTGTATGTCTCATAAATCACTGTATGTTTATTTAATGAAAATAACTGTTTTAATCATGCATTTCCCTGAGCCTCCTTTGGCCCTTGAAATGCTCCGCCTGATCGTGTGGGCGTTAGAAAACACATTTGAAGATATTTACATACACAGACATGATTGGCTGATAGTATGATCTCATAGCCTGGTTCCTGTCTAGGTTTCTTCCTAGGTTTTGGCCTTTCTAGGGAGTTTTTCGTAGCCACCGTGCTTCTACACCTGCATTGCTTGCTGTTTGGGGTTTTAGGCTGCGTTTCTGTACAGCACCTTGAGATATCAGCTGATGTAAGAAGGGCTTTATAAATACATTTGAGCCCACCCCCTTACCCAGATGAACAGTCATTGGTCCATTATAATCAGATCACATTGTGATGTCATGACGTGGGCCAAAAGTTCCATCCCACCTGAACAGGCTGAAATTCCAGGCATTTTTTCCACAAAAAGGGCATTATTATAATTTTCACAATTTCAGTGTTATTTTGACATCATACACACTAACTGCATAGTAGCCATGTCAGACATACATCTAATTGGCCAACCAAGGATCAATAATTGCTCTACAGATGATGTGGTGTAGTCAGGAGCCATTGTCCAGACAGTGTACCCTTGGATACTCAGAGAGAGAGGAAGTTAAGTTTCCAGACAAGCAGTTCTTACAGTGAGGGAAAAAAGTATTCGATCCCCTGCTGATTTTGTACGTTTGCCCACTGACAAAGAAATGATCAGTCTATAATTTTAATGGTAGGTTTATTTGAACAGTGAGAGACAGAATAACAACCAAAAAATCCAGAAAAACACATTTTAATGAGGGAAATAAGTATTTGACCCCCTCTCAATCAGAAAGATTTCTGGCTCCCAGGTGTCTTTTATACAGGTAACGAGCTGAGATTAGGAGCACACTCTTAAAGGGAGTACTCCTAACTGCAGCTTGTTACCTGTAAAAAAAAGACATGTCCACAGAAGCAATCAATCAATCAGATTCCAAACTCTCCACCATGGCCAAGACCAAAGAGCTCTCCAAGGATGTCAGGGACAAGATTGTAGACCTACACAAGGCTGGAATGGGCTACAAGACCATCGCCAAGCAGCTTGGTGAGAAGGTGACAACAGTTGGTGCAATTATTTTAAAATGGAAGAAACACAAAAGAACTGTCAATATCCCTCGGCCTGGGGCTCCATGCAAGATCTCACCTCGTGGTTTTGCAATGATCATGAGAACGGTGAGGAATCAGCCCAGAACTACACAGGAGGATCTTGTCAATGATCTCAAGGCAGCTGGGACCATAGTCACCAAGAAAACAATTGGTAACACACTACGCCGTGAAGGACTGAAATCCTGCAGCGCCCGCAAGGTCCCCCTGCTCAAGAAAGCACATATACATGCCCGTCTGAAGTTTGCCAATGAACATCTGAATGATTCAGAGGACAACTGGGTGAAAGTGTTGTGGTCAGATGAGACCAAAATGGAGCTCTTTGACATTAACTCAACTCACCGTGTTTGGAGGAGGAGGAATGCTGCCTATGGCCCCAAGAATACCATCCCCACCGTCAAACATGGAGGTGGAAACATTATGCTTTGGGGGTGTTTTTCTGCTAAGGGGACAGGACAACTTCACTGCATCAAAGGGACGATGGACGGGGCCATGTACCGTCAAATCTTGGGTGAGAACCTCCTTCCCTCAGCCAGGGCATTGAAAATGGGTCGTGGATGGTTTTTCCAGCATGACAATGACCCAAAACACACGGCCAAGGCAACAAAGGAGTGGCTCAAGAAGAAGCACATTAAGGTCCGGGAGTGGTCTAGCCAGTCTCCAGACCTTAATCCCATAGAAAATCTGAGGAGGGAGCTGAAGGTTCAAGATGCCAACGTCAGCCTCAAAACCTTAATGACTTGGAGAAGATCTGCAAAGAGGAGTGGGACAAAATCCCTCCTGAGATGTGTGCAAACCTGGTGGATGCTACAAGAAACGTCTGATCTCTGTGATTGCCAACAAGGGTTTTGCCACCAAGTACTAAGTCATGTTTTGCAGAGGGGTCAAATACTTATTTCCCTCATTAAAATGCAAATCATTTTATAACATTTTTGACATGTGTTTTTCTGGATTTTTTTGATGTTATTCTGTCTCTCACTGTTCAAATAAACCTACCATTTAAATTATAGACTGATCATTTCTTTGTCAGTGGGCAAACGTACAAAATCAGCAGGGGATCAAATACTTTTTTCCCTCACTGTACCCTCTAGATAGGAGTGTCTGCTAAATGACTAAAATAGAAGTGGAAACAAATAGGTACTTGCCTGGGATGTGCTGTCACCTCTGTTATTATGTTGTCTTGTGCTACCTTTGTAATCATTATATTTACTGTAACATGTAATGTTTGGTTTCCCCAGAGTGGGTGAATGTTATTATGTTGTCTAAAGTTTCACATTTGTATTTTTTATTTAACCTTTATTTAACTAGGTAAGTTACCATTGTAATTATATTTACTGTGACATGTAATCATTGTATTTACTGTAACATGTAATCATTATATTTACTGTGACATGTAATCATAATATTTAGTGTGACATGTAATCATATTTACTGTAACATGTAATCATTATATTTACTGTGACATGTAATCATTATATTTACTGTGACGTGTAATCATTATATTTACTGTGACATGTAATCATTGTATTTACTGTAACATGTAATCATTATATTTACTGTGACATGTAATCATTATATTTACTGTAATATGTAATCATTATATTTACTGTGACATGTAATCATTATATTTACTGTAACATGTAATCATTATATTTACTGTGACATGTAATCATTATATTTACTGTGACATGTAATCATTATATTTACTGTAACATGTAATCATTATATTTACTGTGACATGTAATCATTATATTTACTGTAACATGTAATCATTATATTTACTGTAACATGTAATCATTATATTTACTGTGACATGTAATCATTATATTTACTGTGACATGTAATCATTATATTTACTGTAACATGTAATCATTATATTTACTGTGACATGTAATCATTATATTTACTGTGACATGTAATCATTATATTTACTGTAACATGTAATCATTATATTTACTGTGACATGTAATCATTATATTTACTGTAACATGTAATCATTATATTTACTGTAACATGTAATCATTATATTTACTGTGACATGTAATCATTATATTTACTGTAATATGTAATCATTATATTTACTGTGACATGTAATCATTATATTTACTGTGACATGTAATCATTATATTTACTGTAATATGTAATGGTGATTGCAGTGGTAAATGGTAGTCATTTCAAATACATTTTCCCAGAAATTGACACTTGGACAAAGAAAGCTCCATTATGCCTGTTTATTGCATCAGAGAACTCTCCCCCTCCGTCCTGTCACCCCCTCTACCTCTTTCCTCCTCCGTCCTGTCACCCCCTCTACCTCTTCCCACCTCCGTCCTGCCACCCCCACCCCCTCTACCTCTTTCCCCCTCCCTCCTGTCACCCCCTCTACCACTTTCCCCCTCCGTCCTGTCACCCCCTCTACCTCTTCCCCCCTCCATCCTGTCACCCCCTCTACCTCTTTCCTCCTCCGTCCTGTCACCCCCTCTACCTCTTCCCCCTCCATCCTGTCACCCCCTCTACCTCTTTCCCCCTCCGTCCTGTCACCCCCTCTACCTCTTTCCCCCTCCGTCCTGTCACCCCCTCTACCTCTTTCCCCCCTCTGTCCTGTCACCCCCTCTACCTATTTACCCTCCCTCCTGCCTCCCACTCTACCTCCCACTCCCTCTTCCGACCCCCTCTCTCCCTGTCTCCCCTTCCCCTCTCCCCTGTCTTCCTTCTCCTCCTCCCTCTCCCCTGTCTCCCCCTCTCTCCTCTGTCTCTCCCGTGTCCCCCCTCCCTGTCTTCCCCTCTCTCCTCCAGCTTTATTCTCTTTATTTCAGTAGGATGATGGAGATTACAGCCTAAACCCCCCCTCCTCCTCCTCCTCCTCCCCCTCCTCCTCCTCCTCCTCCCCCTCCTCTTCCTCCTCCTCCTCCTCCAATAAGATAATTTCTGTCCTGAACGCTAGCTGTGTCCTGGTCGTGTGTCTGTTCTGTCGTTGTGTGGACAGACAGTCTGACGCAATGAGTACAGCTAGCGCTTGCTGCTGCATCTGTGCACTTTTGCTGTGTGTGTGTGTGTGTGTGTGTGTGTGTGTGTGTGTGTGTGTGTGTGTGTGTGTGTGTGTGTGTGTGTGTGTGTGTGTGTGTGTGTGTGTGTGTGTATTAGTATGCAGTAGAGATGTGATTGGTTATACCTTTTTTAGTCAGTCACATCCCTCCTGTGTGTGTGTGTGTGTGTGTGTGTGTGTGTGTGTGTGTGTGTGTGTGCCAATGTTAAAATGGGCACATTACCACCAGAGGGAGCATAAGCATTCAAGTAGAGAACAAGATTGTCTGTGTCACGGGAAAGGGGCCACCCCTGGGCACGCACACACACACACACACACACACACACACACACACACACACACACACACACACACACACACACACACGGGAGACCAGCTGAAATATTTTGGACTCTGACTGTCAGTAGGGTAGTGGTTATTCTGCTGAGGGTCATCCTTGACTCTGACTGTCAGTAGGGTAGTGGTTATTCTGCTGAGGATCATCCTTGACTCTGACTGTCAGTAGGGTAGTGGTTATTCTGCTGAGGATCATCCTTGACTCTGACTGTCAGTAGGGTAGTGGTTATTCTGCTGAGGATCATCCCTTGACTCTGACTGTCAGTAGGGTAGTGGTTATTCTGCTGAGGATCATCCTTGACTCTGACTGTCAGTAGGGTAGTGGTTATTCTGCTGAGGGTCATCCTAGACTCTGACTGTCAGTAGGGTAGTGGTTATTCTGCTGAGGGTCATCCTAGACTCTGACTGTCAGTAGGGTAGTGGTTATTCTGCTGAGGATCATCCTAGACTCTGACTGTCAGTAGGGTAGTGGTTATTCTGCTGAGGGTAATCCTTGACTCTGACTGTCAGTAGGGTAGTGGTTATTCTGCTGAGGGTCATCCTTGACTCTGACTGTCAGTAGGGTAGTGGTTATTCTGCTGAGGATCATCCTTGACTCTGACTGTCAGTAGGGTAGTGGTTATTCTGCTGAGGATCATCCTTGACTCTGACTGTCAGTAGGGTAGTGGTTATTCTGCTGAGGATCATCCTTGACTCTGACTGTCAGTAGGGTTGTGGTTATTCTGCTGAGGATCATCCTTGACTCTGACTGTCAGTAGGGTAGTGGTTATTCTGCTGAGGATCATCCTTGACTCTGACTGTCAGTAGGGTAGTGGTTATTCTGCTGAGGGTCATCCTTGACTCTGACTGTCAGTAGGGTAGTGGTTATTCTGCTGAGGATCATCCTTGACTCTGACTGTCAGTAGGGTAGTGATAGTTCCCCTGAGCATCTGTCTGTGTGTTTGTACATACATGTGTGTGGAAAGGGGCATCAGCTTTGTTTTCTTTTGATGCAATAAGAGTCAATTTAATTGACTCTATTTCCTCTCTCTCCTCCCTACAGAACTTCTTTCAAATCATCAGCAATCTCCTAGAGGAAGACAACAGGGGAAAGTGGGAAGATGCACAGCAGGTAAACATTCTGCACTGAGCTTGGTACATCATTGAATGCAGTTAAAGTGGGTGAGTGTGGTATTCTTGCAGAACCTGGTCCAGCCAGTTGAATAATATAGCAATCACCAGCACTGAGCCTGAGTTGTATCGCCAGGTTCAACTGGTCATTGTGACCTGAGTTTGTATTCAGAGTAGGAGTGCTGATCTAGGATCAGATTTGCTATTTTAGATTATAAGATCGTATATACAGGCGGGACCTGTTCCTGATCCTAGTTCAGCCGTGAGGTACTTTTATTTAGTCACATTGTGTAATGTGTCACTGGGTTGGGATGTGTCTGTATCTCTATCTGAAGGTATAATACCACCTCTGTCCACTCGGTGGCAGCAGGGAGCACAGCCACTAGAGATGACCAGTCACCATCGACTCATTACGTCTCTCTATGATGTTTGTTCTTCTTCCCTAGAAGCCCTGTCACTCCATAGCAGTCAGGGTGGAAAGGTCATTTCAAATGCTGGATTTCATAATTACAGAACCCCTGAGGAGTATTTAGCTTTATTTAGCCACATCAGAGGGATATAGCTGTGGCTAGAATGGATATTTCTGCCTCCCTGTGCTGTTGAAAAGAAGGATGTTGCATGTATAGTCTACCTGCTAGGTATAAACAGCTACATGACTCCCATGTTAGTACATCATATTCAACGGTATGTACAGTTGATGTCTGAAGTTTACATACACTTAGGTTGGAGTCATTAAAACTCGTTTTTCACCCACTCCACACATTTCTTGTTAACAAACTATAGTTCTGGCAAGTCGGTTAGGACATCTACTTTGTGCATGACACAAGTAATTTTTCCAACAATTGTTTACAGACAGATTATTTCACTTGTAATTCACTGTATCACAATTCCAGTGGGTCAGAAGTTTACATACAATAGGTTGACACATTCTATAGTCATACAATTCAAAAGACAATCCTCTTGATACTGACGCAATTATAATTGATTTGTTGGGAAGAGGGATGCTCATATCGCCCTGTAGATTGGCCCACCTGCCTTCTCTGAGGCAGCAATATATATATATATATATATATATATATATATAAAACATCATGTTACTGCATAAACAGCAGGCGTCAGTCTGCTCAAGCTAAGCACAGTCACTGCAGTCAATGCAGCATTGTTTTCTCATGTTTCCTTTTCCTGTTTGCACTTCTGAAGGAGCATTTTTCTTCCAAAGTTATGATATACAGGTAACTGCCAAAATAAAGGAAACACCAAAATAAAGGAAACACCAACATAAAGATTCTTAACAGGGTGTTGGTTCACCACGAGCCAGAACAGCTTAAATGCACCTTGGCAAAGATTGTACAAGTGTCTGGAACTCTATTGGAGGGATTTGACACCATTATTCCACGATCATTTCCATCATTTGGTGTTTTGTTGATAGTGGTGGAAAACGCTGTCTGTGGCACCGCTCCAGAATCTCCCATAAGTGTTGAGCTCTGTTGACTGAGACAGCCATGGCATATGGTTTACATCGTTGTCATGCTCATCAAACCATTCAGTGATGGGGGCATTGTCATCCTATTGGGGCATAGCCATGACAGGCAAAATAATGGCCTGCCCAGCATTTTAATACAGTTGAAGTCGGAAGTTTACATACAGTTAGGTTGGAATCCTTAAAAACTCGCTTTTCAAACATTCCACGTATTTCTTGTTAACAAACTATAGTTTTGGCAAGTCGGTTAGGACATCTACTTTGTGCATGACACAAGTAATTTTTCCAACAATTGTTTACAGACAGATTATTTCACTTATAATTCACTGTATCACAATTCCAGTGGGTCAGAAGTTTACATACATTAAGTTGACTGTGCCTTTGGAAAATTCCAGAAAATGATGTCATGGCTTTAGAAGCTTCTGATAAGCTAATTGACATCATTTGAGTCAATTGGAGGTGTACCTGTGGATGTATTTCAAGGCCTACCTGACATCAAGAGAAAATCAAAAGAAATCAGCCAAGACCTCAGAAAAAAAATTGTAGACCTCCACAACTCTGGTTCATCCTTGGGAGCAATTTACAAACGCCTGAAGGTACCACGTTCATCTGTGCAAGCAATAGTACGCAAGTATAAATACCATGGGACCACGCAGCCGTCATACCGCTCAGGAAGGAGACGCGTTCTGTCTCCTTCACATGAATGTACTTTGGTGCAAAAAGTGCAAATCAATCCCAGAACAGCAGCAAAGGACCTTGTGAAGATGCTGGAGGAAACAGGCACAAAAGTATCTATATCCACAGTAAAACGAGTCCCATATCGACATAACCTGAAAGGCCGGTCAGCAAGGAAGAAGCCACTGCTCAAAATCCGCCATAAAAAGTCAGACTATGGTCTGCAACTGCACATGGGGACAAAGATCGTACTTTTTGGAAAAATGTTCTCTGGTCTGATGAAACAAAAATAGAACTGTTTGGCCATAATGACCATCGTTGTGTTTGGAGGAAAAAGGGGGAGGCTTCCAAGCCGAAAAACAACATCCCAACCGTGAAGCACGAGTGGCAGCATCATGTTGTGGGGGTGCTTTGCTGTAGGAGGGACTAAATGGCATCATGAGGATGGAAAATTATGTAGATATATTGAAGCAACATCTCAAGACATCAGTCAGGAAGTTAAAGCTTGGTCGCAAATGGGTCTTCCAAATGGACAATGACCCCAAGCGTACTTCCAAAGTTGTGGCAAAATGGCTTAAGGACAACAAAGTCAAGGTATTGGAGTGGCTATCACAACGCCTTGACCTCAATCCCATAGAAAATGTGTGGGCAGAACTGAAAAGCATGTATGAGCAAGGAGGCCTTCAAACATGACTCAGTTACACCAGCTCTGTCAGGAGGAATGGGCCAAAATTCACCCAACTTATTTTGGGAAGCTTGTGAAAGGCTTCCCGAAATGTTTGACCCAAGTTAAATAATTTAAAGGCAATGCTACCAAATACGAATGTGATGAAAGAAATAAAAGCTGAAATAAATCATTCTCTCTACTATTATTCTGACATTTCACATTCTTAAAATAAAACCTAAAACTCAATTTTTACTCTGATTAAATGTCAGGAATTGTGAAAAACTGAGTTTAAACGTATTTGGCTACGGTGTATGCAAACGTCCGACTAAACTTCCGACTGTAGATTGAACAAGGAAACATCTAATGAAATCATATTTTATACAGAACAGAAATAAATTATATTCACATTCATCAGCCATATTCTGGAACAGAAATGTGTCGGTCAGGTCCTCTCGTCTTTAACCCACAAAAATACAGATGTCAAGTATTTGTTTTTCACCAAGGATGCTGGGTACAACCTCAAGCAAGGGTTTTATGATTTTATCTGTGTGGGTTTTCCTCCTGTCACTTCTCCTGTCATCCTGAATGAGTCTCTCAGGGTTGAGAGGTGGCCACTCTTCCTTCAAAAACACCCACTTTATTTTAAGACAAACCCGCCCTGTCTCCGGCAGAGACAGCATCTCCACAGACCACTAATTTACAAAGGACATCAGCAGCTTTTGTGAACTTCCAGTGCCAAATGACTGCCTTCCAGAGAGGAAAGGAAAGGAGGGCGAAGGGAGGAAAGAGAGAAAGAGAGAGAGAAAGAGGGAGAGAGAGAGAGAGAAAAAGAGAAAGAGAAAGAGAGGGGGTATTTTGGATGGTTGGTGATTTTCTTCCTTTTTCTTCTCTCTGTTTCTCTTTGATTAACCTAGGTGATTAAGACCTTGGAGAGAGAGAGAAAGTGAGAAAGAGAGAGAAAGCGAGCGAGGAGAGAGAGAGAGAAGTAGAGAGGATGAGAACGAGAGGGAAAGAGAGAGAGAATGAGAGATAGAGAAGGAGAGAGGAAGAGACAGAGAGAGGGAATGATAGAGGATGAGAAAGATAGAGGAAGAGACAGAGAGAGAGAGATAGAAAGATAGAGAGAAGTAGGTAGCCTAGCAGTTAAGAGCATTGGGCCAGTAGCCGAAAGGTTGCTGGTTTGAATCCAGAGCCAACAACAATATATTTACTGAGCAAGGCGGTTAAGCATAATGGCTCCTGTAAGTCACTCTGGATAAGGGTGTCTGCTAAATGACTGAGAAGGAGAGAAAGAGAACAGCAGGCAGTCTGCCCTCTTTCGACCCAGTCTTTCTGTCTCTCTCTACAAGTACTAATTGGTGGTCCTCACTGCAGTTTCTGTCTTTTGTCTGTCGGGTCTACGACTCACTCACTCACTCACACACACACACACACACACACACACACACACACACACACACACACACACACACACACACACACACACACACACACACACACACACACACACACTCTCTCTCTCTCTCACTGACACACACACACACACTCTCTCTCTCACTGACACACACACACTCTCTCTCTCTCTCTCTCTCTCTCTTTCACTGACACACATACACACACACTCTCTCTCTCTCGCTCTCTCTCTCTCTCTCTCTCCACTAACACACTCTCTCTCACACTCTCTCTCTCTCTCTCTCTCCCTCACTAACACACTCTCTCACTCTCTATCTCTCACTGACACACACACACACTCTCTCTCTCTCTCACTGACACACACACTCTCTCTCTCACTCTCTCTCTCTCTCTCTCTCTCTCTCTCTCTCTCTCTCACTAACACACACACTCTCTCTCTCTCTCTCTCTCTCTCACTAACTCACTCACTCACTCACTCACTCACTCACTCACTCACTCACTCACTCACTCACTCACTCACTCACTCACTCACTCACTCACTCACTCACTCACTCACTCACTCACTCACTCACGTTGTGTCGTCGTGTTGCCAACAAACTTAATGATGGTGTGTTGGAGTCTTGCATGGCCACGCAGTCGTGAGTGAACAGGGAGTACAGGAGGGGACTAAGCATGCATCCCTGAAGGAACCCCATGTTTAGGGTCAGTGTGGTGGATGTGTTGTTGCCTACCCTCACCACCTGGGGGCAGCTCGTCAGGAAGTCCAGGATCCATTTGCAGCAGGAGGGGTTCAGTCCCAGTGTCCTGAGCTTAGTGATGCGCTTGGAGGGCATAGTGTTGTACACTGAGCTGTAGTCAGTTAACAGCATTCTCACATAGGTTTTCTTCTTGTCCAGGTGGGACAGGGCAGTGAGCAGTGCCCTATCCCACACGACTGCGTCATCTGTGGATCTGTTGGGGCGGAATGCAAATTGTAGTGGGTCTAGGTTATCGGGTAAGGTGGAGGTGATGACGTCCTTAACTAGCCTCTCAAAGCACTTCATGATGACAGAAGTGAGTGCTACAGGGCGATATTAATTTAGTTAAGTTACTTTAGCTTTTTTGGGTGCAGGAACAATAGTGGACATCTTGAAGCAAGTGGGGATAACAGACTGGGATATGGAGAGATTGATTATGTCCGTAAACACTCCAGCCAGCTGGTCTGCACATGCTCTGAAGACACGGCTAGGGATGCCATCAGGGCCGGCAGCCTTGAGAGGGTTAACACACTTAAATGACTTACTCATGTTGGCCACGGAGAACGAGAGCACCCAGTTCTTGTGAACGGAGGCAGCCTGTGTCGGCAGCTCGATGCGGGCGAAGAAAGTGTTTAGCTTATCCGGGAGCGAAGCATCGGTGTGCGCAACGAGGCTTGATTTCACTTTTTAATCCGTAATTGTCCGGAGTCCCTGCTACATATGTCTCGTGTCTGAGCCGATGAATTGCGACTCCACTTTGTCCCTGTACTGTCGTTTTGTCTCTTTGATTGCCTTACGGAGGGCATAGCTGTTTGTAGACGTCCATGTCACCTTGCCGTGGTTAAATGTGGTGGTTCATGCTTTCAGTTTTGCACATATGCTGCCATCTATCCACAATTTGTGGTTTGGGTAAGTTATAATTTTCACAGTGGGAACAATATCCTCTATGCACTTCCTGATGAACCCAGTCACAGAGTCAGTGTACCATTTCCCACACCACGTGATCAAAACAATCTTAAAACATAGATTCCAATTGGTCAAACCAACGTTGAACAGTCCTTACCACATGTGCTTCCTGTTTAAGTTTCTGCCTATAGGTGTAGAGTAACAGGAAGCGTCCGGATTAGTGTCCCGCTCCTTGAAAGTGGCAGCTCTGGCCTTAAACTCAGTGCGGATTTTGCCTGTAATCAATGGCTTCTGGTTAGGATATGTACCCACAGTCACTGTGGAGACGAAGCCGTCAATGCACTTATTAATGAAGCCGGTGACTGATGTGGTAAACTCCTCAATGCCATTGGGATGAATCCCGGAACATATTCCAGTCTGTGCTAGCAAAACAGTTCTGTAACTTAGCATCTGCTTCATCAGACCACTTACATATTGAGTGTGTCACTGGTAGTTCCTGTTTGAGTTTTTGCTTGTAAGAAGGAATTAGGAGGTTAAAGTTATGCTCAGATTTGCCGAAGGGAGGGCGAGGGAGTGCCTTGTATGCATTTCTGTGCATCAAGGTGATCAAGGGCTTTGTTGCCTCTAGTTGCACAGGTGACATGCTGGTAAAATTGAGGTAAAACAGATTTCTGTTGCCCTGCATTAAAGTCAGCGACCACGAGATGCACCAACTCTGGATGTCCACTTTTTGATTTGCTTATAGCCCTATACAGCTCGTTGAGCGTGGTCTTAGTGCAAGCATCAGTTTGTGGTGGTAAATAGACAGCTATGAAACATATATATGAAAACAATCTTGGTAAATAGTATGGTCTGCAGCTTATCATTAAGTATTCTAACTCAGGCGAGGGAAAACTTGAAACTTCCTTAACATTAGAGATCGCGCACCAGTTGTTGTTAACAAAGAGCCACTCCTGCCGCTTCTTCCCCGTCCGGTCTAGACGATGCATGGAGACGTCAGCGAGATGTATATTATCCATGTCCTTGTTCAACCATGTCTCAGAGAAACAGAGAATATTACAGTTCTTCAGGTCCCGCTGATAGGATAGTCTCGAGCGGAGCTCTTCCAGTTTGTTCTCCGGTGATTGTACGTTCCTCAATAGAAGGCGGTTTATTTGCTCACCAACGTAGTTTTGTCAGGATAACGACTCGTCTGCCTCTTCTCTGCCGTTGCTTACTCTTTCGAGTCTGGGGGATGGCGGACACATTATGATTTTTGTAAGATCAGCGTAAACAAACATAAACAAAAAACAGCAGAATTGGTCAGGAGCCTGTAAAACAGCTGCTATTCACTGCAGCGCCATCTTGTCAGCCTGCAGAGGTTAGGGTTAGAATTTGAGTAAGAGGTGGGTAGTTGAGATGAGATAATCAGAAAGACAAAGATCATGGAGGTACAGCTGGCCAAGAACTCTCTCTGCCTAACACCCTTCTATCCTCTCAGCCTGCAGAGGTTAGGGTTAGAGTTTGGGTAAGAGGTGGGTATTTGAGATGAGTTAATCAGAAAGACAAAGACCATGGAGGTACAGCTGGCCAAGAACTCTCTCTGCCTAATCGTCCATTTTTAAACACCCTCCTATTCTCTGTCTGTCAGCCAGTAAACTGATAAAGTCACGGTCTGTTCACCCTGCTACCATCTAGCAGACAGAGCCGGTACAGGTGCAAAAACGGCTTCTATCTCCAGGCCATCAGACTGTTGATCAGCTACCTGCCTGGAACTCTGCCCTGCACCTTGAGACTCCCCATGTATAGAGTCATTGGACGCTGGTCACCTCATAATCTATTTATATACTGTTGTTTACTCACTGTGTATGTCTCTACTGTATTCTCCACTTAGATCATCCTAATATACCTACTACTGTACATATCATTTTCTTTTCCAGATTCTATACTGTCTATACACACCATGTATTTATATTCTGAATTCTGACACATTCTATACTATCTATACACACAATGTATTTACATTCTGCATTCTGATACATTCTATACTGTCTATACACACCATGTATTCATATTCTGGATTCTGACACATTCTATACTGTCTATACACACATTTTCTGTTCTACACATTCTATACTGTCTATACACACCATGTATTTACATTCTGGATTCTGACACATTCTATACTGTCTATACACACCATGTATTTATATTCTGGATTCTTACACATTCTATACTGTCTATACACACCATGTATTTATATTCTGGATTCTGACACATTCTCACTCATTGTCATTTCTTGATTTATTGTTTGGATCTTTGTTTATTTGTGTATTTGTACTGTATTTGTACTGTAGAAATTCTACTGCACTGTTGGAGCTAGTAACATAAGCAGTTCACTGCACCTGCTATAACACCTGCAAATATGTGTACGCAACCAATAAACGTTGATTTGATTTGATTTGAACCCTATCTCCATCTTCCTCTGGGCTCCTCATCAGACATACAGCCTTCCTCTTGGCTCCTCATCAGACATACAGACTTCCTCTGGGCTCCTCATCAGACATACAGCCTTCCTCTGGGCTCCTCATCAGAAAGACAGCCTTCCTCTGGGCTCCTCATCAGACATAAAGCCTTCCTCTTGGCTCCTCATCAGACATACAGACTTCCTCTGGGCTCCTCATCAGAAAGACAGCCTTCCTCTGGGCTCCTCATCAGAAAGACAGCCTTCCTCTGGGCTCCTCATCAGAAAGACAGCCTTCCTCTGGGCTCCTCATCAGAAAGACAGCCTTCCTCTGGGCTCCTCATCAGACATACAGCCTTCCTCTGGGCTCCTCATCAGACATACAGCCTTCCTCTGGGCTCCTCATCAGAAAGACATCCTTCCTCTGGGCTCCTCATCAGACATACACCTTCCTCTGGGCTCCTCATCAGACATACATCCTTCCTCTGGGCTCCTCATCAGACATACACCCTCTGGGCTCCTCATCAGACATACATCCTTCCTCTGGGCTCCTCATCAGACATACATTGACATACATCCTTCCTCTGGGCTCCTCATCAGAAATACATCCTTCCTCTGGGCTCCTCATCAGACATGCAGCCTTCCTCTGGGCTCCTCATCAGAAAGACAGCCTTCCTCTGGGCTCCTCATCAGAAAGACAGCCTTCCTCTGGGCTCCTCATCAGACATACACCCTTCCTTCTACTCCCATTTCTTTCTGGCATGCTGCTTCATATCTCATTCAAATCTCATCTCCACTGCAGAAATTACACACACACACACACACACACACACACACACACACACACACACACACACACACACACACACACACACACACACACACACACACACACACACACACACACACACACACACACACACACAGATAGCAGACCGGAAATGTGTCTGTCTGATTAGGAACCCAGAGGAGGATGGAGACAAGGTTCATTAGTTCACTGGCTGAGGAACAGAGCCCTCGGTCTGCCTAAGGAGGATGTGTGTTTGTGTGTATGTGTGTCTGTCTAAGGATTGCCTGCCTGGTGTTTAAGAATGTGTGATTCAGGCCAAGTCTATTTAGGTATAAAGAGTTCTTCTTTGGCCAATGTCCAGACCATGAGCTGATATGACAGCCATCTGTCTCATCTACAGGATCATGGTGAAAGATGGATTCTGGACAGATGTGTTTTTATGCATTATTTTACAACTAGACTATGATTTGGTGTTCTAAAAGCTAGACACAAGCAATGAACTTCAAATCCTGTTATTTGTAGTACAGGAATGGCTATGCTGCCGTGTAATCACTGTTTCTGAGGAAACGGAGGATGAGCTGCATGTCTGTTGTAGAGATGAACATATCAGCTGTATTTCTGTTGTTTTTGGCAGTAGGAATGGGTGAGGAATGGCTGAGGAATGGCTGAGGAATGGTTGAGGAACAGCTGAGGAATGGCTGAGGAATGGCTGAGCAATGGCTGAGCAATGGTTGAGGAATGGCTGAGTAATGGCTGAGGAATGGTTGAGGAATGGCTGAGGAATGGCTGAGGAATGGCTGACTAATGCTGAGGAATGGTTGAGGAATGGAAGAGGAATGGCTGAGGAATTACTGAGGAATGGAAGAGGAATAGAGGAATAGAGGAATAGAGGAATAGCAGAGGAATGGTTGAGGAATGGCTGAGGAACGGCTGAGGAATGGTTGAGGAATGGTTGAGGAATGGCTGAGGAATGGCAGGGGAATGGCAGAGGAATGGTTGAGGAATGGCTGAGGAATGGCTGAGGAATGGTTAAGGAATGGTTGAGGAATGGCTGAGGAACGGCTGAGGAATGGTTGAGGAATGGTTGAGGAATGGTTGAGGAATGGCAATGGTCAAGAATTGTCTGCTTTGCTGTGGTTTATATCTCTGTCTTGGTCAGGTCATTATTGTGAATGAGAATGTGTTCTCAATTACTTCCCTGGTTAAATGAAGGCAAATAAGATGTGTCAATGCTGTGGAGAGGATGGAAGTTGTAGTATGAACGCTGTCAAGCACAGAAATACACTGAGTGGACAAAACATAAAGAACAACACAGACGTGTGTGTGTGTGTGTGTGTGTGTGTGTGTGTGTGTGTGTGTGTGTGTGTGTGTGTGTGTGTGTGTGTGTGTGTGTGTGTGTGTGTGTGTGTGTGTGTGTGTGTGTATGTGGGTATGACTGCATGTCCATCTGTATGTGTGAGTGTGTGCGTGCACGTGTCAGTAAGTAAACGTATGAGTGTGTGTGTGATTCTATCAGGAGGTGTTCATTAGGGGATGCCACTCAGAGCTCCTCTCTGGACTAAGACATGTCATTGCCTTGTCTGTAGAGTAGAGCTATAGCTAACTCACATGCTACTATTCTGTGTCCATGTCTAGGACAGCTATTGTAATAACGTGGCTTTTCCTTCCTGCTAAATAAAATGTTTTTTAAGTACCATTTTAACACTGTTTGAATTGCTGATTAAATTAGTATAGATTCATTTGGTACATCTTAAGGAAAATACAAAGAACAATAGAACAAAAACGATATATTGATATCATCATCAGCGCAGTAACAGTCTGCCTCACACAAATCACACAAAATGTCTGCCCCCAAATCAAGTCCCCTCTAATTACAGCTGGTCCCTCTCTGCTAGATTCAGGTCTGCCAGGTTAGTGGGCCGATCTCTTCAAGGTCAACGATTGAATTAGTGTCTTAATGTGTATCAGCTGGGAGGAGACAGGTTTGCTTGCGTGCGTGTGTTGCTCTGTCTCTATCCATGGTCCTGAATGCTTCCTTTGTATTCTCTCTGACACTGATGGCTGGTCCCTAAGGACAGACACACTGCCCTGTCCTGAGCAATCACTCTCCAGTGGTCACTAAGCAGTGTCCTTTTAAAGGTTACCAGTATCTAGTAGCCAGTGGTCTGTCCCCTTTTAAAGGTTACCAGTCTCTAGCTCTCCATGTCCTAGTCTGTGCCCTTTTAAAGGGTACCAGTCTCTAGCTAGCCATGTCCTAGTCTGTGCCTTTTAAAGGGTACCAGTCTCTAGCTAGCCATGTCCTGGTCTGTGCCCTTTTAAAGGGTACCAGTATCTAGCCTAGCCATGTCCTGGTCTGTCCCCTTTTAAAGGGTACCAGTCTCTAGCTCTCCATGTCCTGGTCTGTGCTCTTTTAAAGGGTACCAGTCTCTAGCTATCCAGTGGTCCTAGTCTGTGCCTTTTAAAGGGTAGTGTCGTATCTAGTAGCCATGTCCTGGTCTGTCCCCTTTTAAGGGTGTCTGTATCTAGTAGGTTCACTGTCTGATAATGCTTTAAAGGTCATACTACAGTATCTAATTTACACTGCCCTGGCCTGTGCTCCTTTTAGTAGGTTCCATATCTAGTAGCCATGTCCTTGGTCCCCTTTTAAAAGGTTACCAGTATCTACTAGAGTAGCCATGTCCTGGTCTGTCCCCTTTTAAAGGTTACCAGTATCTAGTAGCCATGTCCTGGTCTGTCCCCTTTTAAAGGTTACCAGTATCTAGTAGCTAGTAGCCATGTCCTGGTCTGTCCCCTTTTAAAGGTTACCAGTATCTAGTAGCCATGTCCTTGTCTGTCCCCTTTTAAAGGTTACCAGTATCTAGTAGCTAGTAGCCATGTCCTGGTCTGTCCCCTTTTAAAGGTTACCAGTATCTAGTAGCCATGTCCTGGTCTGTCCCCTTTTAAAGGTTACCAGTATCTAGTAGCCATGTCCTGGTCTGTCCCCTTTTAAAGGATACCAGTATCTAGTAGCCATGTCCTGGTCTGTCCCCTTTTAAAGGTTACCAGTATCTAGTAGCCATGTCCTGGTCTGTCCCCTTTAAAAGGTTACCAGTATCTAGTAGCCATGTCCTGGTCTGTCCCCTTTTAAAGGTTACCAGTATCTAGTAGCCATGTCCTGGTCTGTCCCCTTTTAAAGGTTACCAGTATCTAGTAGCCATGTCCTGGTCTGTCCCCTTTTAAAGGTTACCAGTATCTAGTAGCTATCCATGTCCTGGTCTGTCCCCTTTTAAAGGTTACCAGTATCTAGTAGCCATGTCCTGGTCTGTCCCCTTTTAAAGGTTACCAGTATCTAGTATCTAGTAGCCATGTCCTGGTCTGTCCCCTTTTAAAGGTTACCAGTATCTAGTAGCCATGTCCTGGTCTGTCCCCTTTTAAAGGTTACCAGTATCTAGTAGCCATGTCCTGGTCTGTCCCCTTTTAAAGGTTACCAGTATCTAGTAGCCATGTCCTGGTCTGTCCCCTTTTAAAGGTTACCAGTATCTAGTAGCTAGTATCCATGTCCTGGTCTGTCCCCTTTTAAAGGTTACCAGTATCTAGTAGCCATGTCCTGGTCTGTCCCCTTTTAAAGGTTACCAGTATCTAGTAGCCATGTCCTGGTCTGTCCCCTTTTAAAGGTTACCAGTATCTAGTAGCCATGTCCTGGTCTGTCCCCTTTTAAAGGTTACCAGTATCTAGTATCTAGTAGCCATGTCCTGGTCTGTCCCCTTTTAAAGGTTACCAGTATCTAGTAGCCATGTCCTGGTCTGTCCCCTTTTAAAGGTTACCAGTATCTAGTATCTAGTAGCCATGTCCTTGTCTGTCCCCTTTTAAAGGTTACCAGTATCTAGTAGCCATGTCCTGGTCTGTCCCCTTTTAAAGGTTACCAGTATCTAGTAGCCATGTCCTGGTCTGTCCCCTTTTAAAGGTTACCAGTATCTAGTAGCCATGTCCTGGTCTGTCCCCTTTTAAAGGTTACCAGTATCTAGTAGCCATGTCCTGGTCTGTCCCCTTTTAAAGGTTACCAGTATCTAGTAGCCATGTCCTGGTCTGTCCCCTTTTAAAGGTTACCAGTATCTAGTATCTAGTAGCCATGTCCTGGTCTGTCCCCTTTTAAAGGTTACCAGTATCTAGTAGCCATGTCCTGGTCTGTCCCCTTTTAAAGGTTACCAGTATCTAGTAGCCATGTCCTGGTCTGTCCCCTTTTAAAGGTTACCAGTATCTAGTAGCCATGTCCTGGTCTGTCCCCTTTTAAAGGTTACCAGTATCTAGTAGCCATGTCCTGGTCTGTCCCCTTTTAAAGGTTACCAGTATCTAGTATCTAGTAGCCATGTCCTGGTCTGTCCCCTTTTAAAGGTTACCAGTATCTAGTAGCCATGTCCTGGTCTGTCCCCTTTTAAAGGTTACCAGTATCTAGTATCTAGTAGCCATGTCCTGGTCTGTCCCCTTTTAAAGGTTACCAGTATCTAGTAGCCATGTCCTGGTCTGTCCCCTTTTAAAGGTTACCAGTATCTAGTAGCCATGTCCTGGTCTGTCCCCTTTTAAAGGTTACCAGTATCTAGTAGCCATGTCCTGGTCTGTCCCCTTTTAAAGGTTACCAGTATCTAGTAGCCATGTCCTGGTCTGTCCCCTTTTAAAGGTTACCAGTATCTAGTATCTAGTAGCCATGTCCTGGTCTGTCCCCTTTTAAAGGTTACCAGTATCTAGTAGCCATGTCCTGGTCTGTCCCCTTTTAAAGGTTACCAGTATCTAGTAGCCATGTCCTGGTCTGTCCCCTTTTAAAGGTTACCAGTATCTAGTAGCCATGTCCTGGTCTGTCCCCTTTTAAAGGTTACCAGTATCTAGTAGCCATGTCCTGGTCTGTCCCCTTTAAAGGATACCAGTATCTAGTAGCCATGTCCTGGTCTGTCCCCTTTTAAAGGTTACCAGTATCTAGTAGCCATGTCCTGGTCTGTCCCCTTTTAAAGGATACCAGTATCTAGTAGCCATGTCCTGGTCTGTCCCCTTTTAAAGGTTACCAGTATCTAGTAGCCATGTCCTGGTCTGTCCCCTTTTAAAGGTTACCAGTATCTAGTAGCCATGTCCTGGTCTGTCCCCTTTAAAGGATACCAGTATCTAGTAGCCATGTCCTGGTCTGTCCCCTTTTAAAGGTTACCAGTATCTAGTAGCTAGTAGCCATGTCCTGGTCTGTCCCCTTTTAAAGGTTACCAGTATCTAGTAGCCATGTCCTGGTCTGTCCCCTTTTAAAGGTTACCAGTATCTAGTAGCCATGTCCTGGTCTGTCCCCTTTTAAAGGTTACCAGTATCTAGTAGCCATGTCCTGGTCTGTCCCCTTTTAAAAGGTTACCAGTATCTAGTAGCCATGTCCCGGTCTGTCCCCTTTTAAAAGGTGTCACGAACTGGCTAGAAGTCCATAACAAAAAGCTAGACAACTTGGAGATAAGGAATAACAAAAATATATTTATTAACTGAAGTTACATAAATATAATTAACAATGGTGTGTGCAGTTGGTAATCAGCAGTGTAAGTGAGTGGTTGCGTGCATAGATTTTATAATGAGAGGTGTTGAAAGGTGTCAAAGCAAACATACAAACAGCCACAAAAATGCCACAACCAAAATCTATCAGTGTGTCTGCATGGAGAGAGTCTCCTCAATGAATGGGGAAGAGGTGTATTTATCTTGGGACACACCTGGGCCCAGGTATGTCCCACGTCGCTGACGACCCTCCCAGCTCCACCCACCGACATCCTAATAAGGAAACAAGAGCAAAGAGAAAGAATACGGCAGACAGAGTGGGAGGGTCGTCACAAAGGGTAGCAGAATCTAGTAGCTAGTAGCCATGTCCTGTTCAGAGGTGAGATGTCCAGGTCAGAGGTGAGATGTCCAGGTCAGAGGTGAGATGTCCAGGTCAGAGGTGAGATGTCCAGGTCAGAGGTGAGATGTCCAGGTCAGAGGTGAGATGTCCAGGTCAGAGGTGAGATGTCCAGGTCAGAGGTGAGATGTCCTGGTCAGAGGTGAGATGTCTGATAAGTGAAAGATGAACATTTCTAGATTGTTGTGGTTCATGTTGGACATGTAAAATCAGTCAAAGTAAACGGTCTGTTAGAAGTGAAGTCTTTACATAACCCTATGACATTCTGTTTGCTTCTATCCCTCACATATCACCTGTACGTTTTCCCAGCCCTGTTTTCCACACCACACTCCCTCTCTCCCAGGAGACAGTTCCAAGAGGAACGCTGCTAGAACACTACTGACTAATCCTGTGTACATGTAATGGCAGCACTGATGTTGCAGTAATAAGATAACTGGGAAGTTTCTCACCTCTCTTCCCACGTCTAGTTCTTTGTCCCAAATGGCATCGTATTTCCTAGTGCCCAATGGGCCCTGGTCAAGCAGACTACAGTATATAGGAAATGTGGGGGACATTTGGGATGTGGTTTTGATCTATGTAACGGCTGCACTGATACGGCACTAGTTAACTGTAATGTTGTCCTCACCTCTCACTAGTTAACTGTAATGTTGTCCTCACCTCTCACTAGTTAACTGTAATGTTGTCCTCACCTCTCACTAGTTAACTGTAATGTTGTCCTCACCTCTCACTAGTTAACTGTAATGTTGTTATCACCTCTCACTACTTAACTGTAATGTTGTCCTCACCTCTCACTAGTTAACTGTAATGTTGTTATCACCTCTCACTAGTTAACTGTAATGTTGTTCTCACCTCTCACTAGTTAACTGTCATGTTGTTCTCACCTCTCACTAGTTAACTGTCATGTTGTCCTCACCTCTCACTAGTTAACTGTAATGTTGTTCTCACCTCTCACTAGTTAACTGTAATGTTGTCCTCACCTCTCACTAGTTAACTGTAATGTTGTTATCACCTCTCACTAGTTAACTGTAATGTTGTCCTCACCTCTCACTAGTTAACTGTAATGTTGTTATCACCTCTCACTAGTTAACTGTAATGTTGTCCTCACCTCTCACTAGTTAACTGTAATGTTGTTATCACCTCTCACTAGTTAACTGTAATGTTGTCCTCACCTTTCCCTAGTTAACTGTAATGTTGTTATCACCTCTCACTAGTTAACTGTAATGTTGTTATCACCTCTCACTAGTTAACTGTCATGTTGTTATCACCTCTCACTAGTTAACTGTAATGTTGTTATCACCTCTCACTAGTTAACTGTAATGTTGTCCTCACCTCTCACTAGTTAACTGTAATGTTGTCCTCACCTCTCACTAGTTAACTGTAATGTTGTCCTCACCTCTCACTAGTTAACTGTAATGTTGTCCTCACCTCTCACTAGTTAACTGTAATGTTGTTCTCACCTCTCACTAGTTAACTGTAATGTTGTTCTCACCTCTCACTAGTTAACTGTCATGTTGTTCTCACCTCTCACTAGTTAACTGTAATGTTGTTATCACCTCTCACTAGTTAACTGTAATGTTGTTCTCACCTCTCACTAGTTAACTGTAATGTTGTCCTCACCTCTCACTAGTTAACTGTAATGTTGTTATCACCTCTCACTAGTTAACTGTAATGTTGTCCTCACCTCTCACTAGTTAACTGTCATGTTGTTATCACCTCTCACTAGTTAACTGTCATGTTGTTATCACCTCTCACTAGTTAACTGTAATGTTGTCCTCACCTCTCACTAGTTAACTGTAATGTTGTTCTCACCTCTCACTAGTTAACTGTAATGTTGTCCTCACCTCTCACTAGTTAACTGTAATGTTGTTATCACCTCTCACTAGTTAACTGTAATGTTGTCCTCACCTCTCACTAGTTAACTGTAATGTTGTTATCACCTCTCACTAGTTAACTGTAATGTTGTCCTAACCTCTCACTAGTTAACTGTAATGTTTTTATCACCTCTCACTAGTTAACTGTAATGTTGTCCTCACCTCTCACTAGTTAACTGTAATGTTGTTATCACCTCTCACTAGTTAACTGTAATGTTGTTATCACCTCTCACTAGTTAACTGTAATGTTGTTATCACCTCTCACTAGTTAACTGTAATGTTGTCCTCACCTGTCACTAGTTAACTGTAATGTTGTTCTCACCTCTCACTAGTTAACTGTAATGTTGTCCTCACCTCTCACTAGTTAACTGTAATGTTGTTATCACCTCTCACTAGTTAACTGTAATGTTGTCCTCACCTCTCACTAGTTAACTGTAATGTTGTTATCACCTCTCACTAGTTAACTGTAATGTTGTCCTAACCTCTCACTAGTTAACTGTAATGTTTTTATCACCTCTCACTAGTTAACTGTAATGTTGTCCTCACCTCTCACTAGTTAACTGTAATGTTGTTATCACCTCTCACTAGTTAACTGTCATGTTGTTCTCACCTCTCACTAGTTAACTGTAATGTTGTTATCACCTCTCACTAGTTAACTGTAATGTTGTTATCACCTCACACTGGTTAATTGTCATGTTGTTATCACCTCTCACTAGTTAACTGTAATGTTGTCCTCACCTCTCACTAGTTAACTGTAATGTTGTTATCCACTCTCACTAGTTAACTGTAATGTTGTTCTCACCTCTCACTAGTTAACTGTAATGTTGTCCTCACCTCTCACTAGTTAACTGTAATGTTGTTATCACCTCTCACTAGTTAACTGTCATGTTGTCCTCACCTCTCACTAGTTAACTGTCATGTTGTTATCACCTCTCACTAGTTAACTGTAATGTTGTCCTCACCTCTCACTAGTTAACTGTAATGTTGTCCTCACCTCTCACTAGTTAACTGTAATGTTGTTATCCACTCTCACTAGTTAACTGTAATGTTGTTATCACCTCTCACTAGTTAACTGTAATGTTGTTATCCACTCTCACTAGTTAACTGTAATGTTGTTATCACCTCTCACTAGTTAACTGTCATGTTGTCCTCACCTCTCACTAGTTAACTGTAATGTTATCACCTCTCACTAGTTAACTGTCATGTTGTCCTCACCTCTCACTAGTTAACTGTCATGTTGTCCTCACCTCTCACTAGTTAACTGTAATGTTGTTATCAACTCTCACTAGTTAACTGTAATGTTATCACCTCTCACTAGTTAACTGTAATGTTGTTATCACCTCTCACTAGTTAACTCTAATGTTGTCCTCACCTCTCACTAGTTAACTGTCATGTTGTCCTCACCTCTCACTAGTTAACTGTAATGTTGTCCTCACCTCTCACTAGTTAACTGTCATGTTGTCCTCACCTCTCACTAGTTAACTGTAATGTTGTCCTCACCTCTCACTAGTTAACTGTCATGTTGTTATCACCTCTCACTAGTTAACTGTAATGTTGTCCTCACCTCTCACTAGTTAACTGTAATGTTGTTCTCACCTCTCACTAGTTAACTGTAATGTTGTTATCACCTCTCACTAGTTAACTGTAATGTTGTCCTCACCTCTCACTAGTTAACTGTAATGTTGTCCTCACCTCTCACTAGTTAACTGTAATGTTGTCCTCACCTCTCACTAGTTAACTGTAATGTTGTCCTCACCTCTCACTAGTTAACTGTAATGTTGTTATCACCTCTCACTAGTTAACTGTAATGTTGTCCTCACCTCTCACTAGTTAACTGTCATGTTGTCCTCACCTCTCACTAGTTAACTGTCATGTTGTCCTCACCTCTCACTAGTTAACTGTAATGTTGTTATCACCTCTCACTAGTTAACTGTCATGTTGTTATCACCTCTCACTAGTTAACTGTAATGTTGTTATCACCTCTCACTAGTTAACTGTAATGTTGTTATCACCTCTCACTAGTTAACTGTAATGTTGTTCTCACCTCTCACTAGTTAACTGTAATGTTGTCCTCACCTCTCACTAGTTAACTGTCATGTTGTTATCACCTCTCACTAGTTAACTGTAATGTTGTCCTCACCTCTCACTAGTTAACTGTAATGTTGTTATCACCTCTCACTAGTTAACTGTAATGTTGTTATCACCTCTCACTAGTTAACTGTAATGTTGTCCTCACCTCTCACTAGTTAACTGTAATGTTGTTATCACCTCTCACTAGTTAACTGTAATGTTGTCCTCACCTCTCACTAGTTAACTGTAATGTTGTTATCACCTCTCACTAGTTAACTGTAATGTTGTCCTCACCTCTCACTAGTTAACTGTAATGTTGTCCTCACCTCTCACTAGTTAACTGTAATGTTGTCCTCACCTCTCACTAGTTAACTGTAATGTTGTTATCACCTCTCACTAGTTAACTGTAATGTTGTCCTCACCTCTCACTAGTTAACTGTAATGTTGTTATCACCTCTCACTAGTTAACTGTAATGTTGTTATCACCTCTCACTAGTTAACTGTCATGTTGTTATCACCTCTCACTAGTTAACTGTAATGTTGTCCTCACCTCTCACTAGTTAACTGTAATGTTGTCCTCACCTCTCACTAGTTAACTGTAATGTTGTTATCACCTCTCACTAGTTAACTGTAATGTTGTTATCACCTCTCACTAGTTAACTGTAATGTTGTTATCACCTCTCACTAGTTAACTGTAATGTTGTCCTCACCTCTCACTAGTTAACTGTAATGTTGTCCTCACCTCTCACTAGTTAACTGTAATGTTGTTATCACCTCTCACTAGTTAACTGTAATGTTGTCCTCACCTCTCACTAGTTAACTGTAATGTTGTTATCACCTCTCACTAGTTAACTGTAATGTTGTTATCACCTCTCACTAGTTAACTGTCATGTTGTTATCACCTCTCACTAGTTAACTGTAATGTTGTTATCACCTCTCACTAGTTAACTGTAATGTTGTCCTCACCTCTCACTAGTTAACTGTAATGTTGTCCTCACCTCTCACTAGTTAACTGTAATGTTGTCCTCACCTCTCACTAGTTAACTGTAATGTTGTTATCACCTCTCACTAGTTAACTGTAATGTTGTCCTCACCTCTCACTAGTTAACTGTAATGTTGTTATCACCTCTCACTAGTTAACTGTAATGTTGTCCTCACCTCTCACTAGTTAACTGTAATGTTTTTATCACCTCTCACTAGTTAACTGTAATGTTGTCCTCACCTCTCACTAGTTAACTGTAATGTTGTTATCACCTCTCACTAGTTAACTGTAATGTTGTTATCACCTCTCACTAGTTAACTGTAATGTTGTTATCACCTCTCACTAGTTAACTGTAATGTTGTTATCACCTCACATTGGTTAATTGTCATGTTGTTATCACCTCTCACTAGTTAACTGTAATGTTGTCCTCACCTCTCACTAGTTAACTGTAATGTTGTTATCCACTCTCACTAGTTAACTGTAATGTTGTTCTCACCTCTCACTAGTTAACTGTAATGTTGTCCTCACCTCTCACTAGTTAACTGTCATGTTGTTCTCACCTCTCACTAGTTAACTGTCATGTTGTTCTCACCTCTCACTAGTTAACTGTCATGTTGTTATCCACTCTCACTAGTTAACTGTAATGTTGTTATCACCTCTCACTAGTTAACTGTCATGTTGTCCTCACCTCTCACTAGTTAACTGTAATGTTATCACCTCTCACTAGTTAACTGTCATGTTGTCCTCACCTCTCACTAGTTAACTGTCATGTTGTCCTCACCTCTCACTAGTTAACTGTAATGTTGTTATCACCTCTCACTAGTTAACTGTAATGTTGTTATCACCTCTCACTAGTTAACTGTAATGTTGTTATCACCTCTCACTAGTTAACTCTAATGTTGTCCTCACCTCTCACTAGTTAACTGTCATGTTGTTCTCACCTCTCACTAGTTAACTGTAATGTTGTCCTCACCTCTCACTAGTTAACTGTCATGTTGTCCTCACCTCTCACTAGTTAACTGTAATGTTGTCCTCACCTCTCACTAGTTAACTGTCATGTTGTTATCACCTCTCACTAGTTAACTGTAATGTTGTCCTCACCTCTCACTAGTTAACTGTAATGTTGTTCTCACCTCTCACTAGTTAACTGTAATGTTGTTATCACCTCTCACTAGTTAACTGTAATGTTGTCCTCACCTCTCACTAGTTAACTGTAATGTTGTCCTCACCTCTCACTAGTTAACTGTAATGTTGTCCTCACCTCTCACTAGTTAACTGTAATGTTGTCCTCACCTCTCACTAGTTAACTGTAATGTTGTTATCACCTCTCACTAGTTAACTGTAATGTTGTCCTCACCTCTCACTAGTTAACTGTCATGTTGTCCTCACCTCTCACTAGTTAACTGTCATGTTGTCCTCACCTCTCACTAGTTAACTGTCATGTTGTCCTCACCTCTCACTAGTTAACTGTAATGTTGTCCTCACCTCTCACTAGTTAACTGTCATGTTGTCCTCACCTCTCACTAGTTAACTGTCATGTTGTCCTCACCTCTCACTAGTTAACTGTAATGTTGTTATCACCTCTCACTAGTTAACTGTAATGTTGTCCTCACCTCTCACAAGTTAACTGTCATGTTGTCCTCACCTCTCACTAGTTAACTGTCATGTTGTCCTCACCTCTCACTAGTTAACTGTAATGTTGTTATCACCTCTCACTAGTTAACTGCAATGTTGTTCTCACCTCTCACAAGTTAACTGTAATGTTGTCCTCACCTCTCACTAGTTAACTGTAATGTTGTTATCACCTCTCACTAGTTAACTGTAATGTTGTCCTCACCTCTCACAAGTTAACTGTCATGTTGTCCTCACCTCTCACTAGTTAACTGTCATGTTGTCCTCACCTCTCACTAGTTAACTGTAATGTTGTTATCACCTCTCACCAGTTAACTGTAATGTTGTTGTCACCTCTCACTAGTTAACTGTAATGTTATCACCTCTCACTAGTTAACTGTAATGTTGTCCTCACCTCTCACTAGTTAACTGTAATGTTGTTATCCACTCTCACTAGTTAACTGTAAAGTTGTTCTCACCTCTCACTAGTTAACTGTAATGTTATCACCTCTCACTAGTTAACTGTCATGTTATCACCTCTCACTAGTTAACTGTAATGTTGTTATCACCTCTCACTAGTTAACTGTAATGTTGTTGTCGTCTCTCTAGATCTATCCAGGTGCAGTGGAGCTGATGCAGGTCATCGAGGAATTCATCCACATCGTTGGCCTGGGCATGAAGGACTTCCACAACGCCTACCTGATGACTGGGAACTTGGGTAAGAACCACAGATAGATCTATTCTCACAGCCCACAGGTCTGGAATGGGTGTCCCACAGCCTTGTTTTTCTCCACAACCCAGCCACCCAGCTGGGTGAAGTAACAATTATCAAATCGATGTTTAACGATCAATCGTCCATGTGTGAATAAACAAAATGTTGCTGCTGCTGACTCCACATGTCAATTCCCCCTCCATCCATCAGTAATCTGGGATAAATGATGCGTGGAGGGGAGGGGAAGGGATGGAGGGAGGGCTTAGCCTAATAAACAACCACTAATCAATATGTTTATTTAAAACCTAGCTTGTGATAATCTCCTAAGAAAACACTCACGCCCGATGTTCCAATATCAACCATGTCTACAGTGGGTAGAAACCGTGTTCAGTGTGAGTCAACCATAGAATGAATCTCAGGTCTCTAGGTCCAGTATTCCAATATAACCCTCCTATCACAGATCTAGGTCCAGTATTCCAATATAACCCTCTTAACACAGATCTAGGTCCAGTATTCCAATAGAACCCTCCTATCACAGATCTAGGTCCAGTATTCCAATATAACCCTCTTAACACAGATCTAGGTCCAGTATTCCAATAGAACCCTCCTAACACAGATCTAGGTCCAGTATTCTAATAGAACCCTCCTAACACAGATCTAGGTCCAGTATTCCAATATAACCCTCCTAACACATATCTAGGTCCAGTATTCTAATAGAACCCTCCTAACACAGATCTAGGTCCAGTATTCCAATAGAACCCTCCTAACACAGATCTAGGTTCAGTATTCCAATGTAACCTTCCTAACACAGATCTAGGTCCAGTATTCCAATAGAACCCTCCTATCACAGATCTAGGTCCAGTATTCCAATAGAACCCTCCTATCACAGATCTAGGTCCAGTATTCCAATGTAACCTTCCTAACACAGATCTAGGTCCAGTATTCCAATATAACCCTCCTAACACAGATCTAGGTCCAGTATTCTAATAGAACCTTCCTATCACAGATCTAGGTCCAGTATTCTAATAGAACCCTCCTAACACAGATCTAGGTCCAGTATTCCAATAGAACCCTCCTAACACAGATCTAGGTCCAGTATTCCAATAGAACCCTCCTAACACAGATCTAGGTCCAGTATTCCAATAGAACCCTCCTAACACAGATCTAGGTCCAGTATTCTAATAGAACCCTCCTAACACAGATCTAGGTCCATTATTCCAGTACAAGGTCCAGTATTCTAATAGAACCCTCCTAACACAGATCTAGGTCCAGTATTCCAATAGAACCCTCCTAACACAGATCTAGGTCCATTATTCCAATGTAACCTTCCTAACACAGATCTAGGTCCACTATTCCAATATAACCCTCCTAAGACAGATCTAGGTCCAGTATTCTAATATAACCCTCCTAACACAGATCTAGGTCCAGTATTCCAATATAACCCTCCTAAGACAGATCTAGGTCCAGTATTCTAATAGAACCTTCCTAACACAGATCTAGGTCCAGTATTCCAATAGAACCCTCCTATCACAGATCTAGGTCCAGTATTCCAATATAACCCTCCTAAGACAGATCTAGGTCCAGTATTCCAATGTAACCTTCCTAACACAGATCTAGGTCCAGTATTCCAATATAACCCTCCTAAGACAGATCTAGGTCCAGTATTCCAATAGAAATAGTGTGGATAGAACCCTCCTAACGCAGATCGAGGTCCAGTTTTCTAATAGAACCTTCCTAACACAGATCTAGGTCCAGTATTCCAATAGAACCCTCCTAACACAGATCTAGGTCCAGTATTCCAATGTAACCCTCCTAACACAGATCTAGGTCCAGTATTCTAATAGAACCCTCCTAACACAGATCTAGGTCCAGTATTCCAATAGAACCCTCCTAACACAGATCTAGGTCCAGTATTCCAATGTAACCCTCCTAAACAGTCTAGGCAGAACCTTCCTAACACAGATCTAGGTCCAGTATTCCAATGTAACCTTCCTAACACAGATCTTGGTCCAGTATTCCAATAGAAATAGTGTGGATAGAACCCTCCTAACGCAGATTGAGGTCCAGTATTCTAATAGACCCTTCCTAACAGAGATCTAGGTCCAGTATTCCAATAGAACCCTCCTAACACAGATCGAGGTCCAGTATTCCAATTGAAACAGTGTGGATAGAACCCTCCTAACACAGATCGAGGTCCAGTGCTCCAATAGAAACAGTTTGGATAGAACCCTCCTATCACAGATCGAGGTCCAGTACTCCAATAGAAACAGTGTGGATAGTTAGGCTACACACAGCACTCAGATCTCAGAGGGAAGTTGGAATGGAGATTCTCAGCATATTTGGATGATATTGGTTGTAATGGCATCCCAATCATTTTGTAACCTATATATTATGTATTTCTGTGGGGTTGTGAGTCATGTTTAAAGAAACTGTAATTATTTCAGAAGCAGGATATAAAAAATGCACAATACAAAACATCTCCATTGGAGTTCCTCAGATACCTCTCAACAAACCATACTCGATAAAACCTTGATGGGTTCTCATGTTTTAAATCGAGTCATCGTAAACACACTGCACTCCCGTCAACCAAAGCCAAGGCCAGGTATAATTACACATACCTGTGGATCCTAATGATACTCATGTTAGAAGGGCTGTGTCCCAAATGGCAACCTATTCCCTAGACGATTCCTTACATAGTGCACTACTTTTGACTAGAGCCCTATGAGCCCTATGAGCCCTGTTCAAAAGTAGTGCATCATTTAGAGAATATGGTGCCATTTGGGACGCAGACACTTGAAACATGAAGAAAAAGGGGGCCCTAGAAAGTCAGGATGAATCATAACCTCACCAGAGACTCTTTGTGATGAAAGAAAATGGTCTCTTAATTATGGTTCCTCCTAAGTGCGTCTCAGATGCCCTTGTGCGTGTCCTGAGTAGCACCCTATTCCTTGTCTAGTGCACTACTTTTTACCAGGGCCCATAGGGTATCCCATTGGGCTCTTGTCAAATGTAGTAACTTGTATAAAAGATAGGGTGCCATTTGGGACACAGACCTTATGTGGAAGAAGCATTTATACACACTAGAGCAAACCAAGCATTCCTTTAAAATCTCACCCACTTTTATGCTACTTTTATCTTAAATACATCTTTCCCTGACAGAAACAGAAAGACATTCGTATCACAGAGTCTATCCCTGACATGAATACTTTCTCTTCACAAAATGTTGTAAAAGCTGAAAGAACAAACTGTATGTTACGTTAATAGACTGATGGATTTCACTTTCAGTGTCTTCTGGTTAAAATAATACAGAGTTCCTAATGGATACTGACGCCGATAGACAGAATGAACGGATATATAGCAATCTCTGACTGTTGTTTACATATGAGATGTCAGAGATATTAGAGTCATCTCCTTCACTCTGCTTCCAAGTCGAAAAAAACCAACAGTCGTTTTCATTTACATCTTCTGGCATACATTTTACCAGGACCACAGAGTACACCTAAAAGAGGAAACTAACTAACTCCTATGTTTTGGTCCTGACCACTGTCCTCGGTCCTGACTGCTGTCCTCGGACCTGACCACTGCTTGGTTACTGCTTCTTTAATCCTTACTTTCAGGCTGCAGTGCTACCAGAATACACTACACACACACACAGACACAGAGAGAGAGAGAGAGACAGAGCGAGAGAGAGAGAGAGAGAGAGAAAGAGAGCGACACACACACTACACAGATTGCTTACATCTTGTTGAATAATGTAGCAGCAGTCTCAGTGGTATTTCATTTACCAGTCAACCACAAACCTACACTACCTTCCTGTCTGGAAGGAAGAATAGAACTATGATCATTATTTATTCATGCAAATTAATACACTTCTGTATTGCGGCGGTTTAGGCACCTCTTGTGGAGACATTCATCCAGAGCTGTGTACAAATACTATTTGAAACCATTTCAAAAACTTTCACGCGTCTTGATTGAACTCATCTGGTGAATGGAGCCAGTACAATAGTCACACAAGTTCAAACCCCGCCCATTTGGCATTCCACACCAGCTTAGCAAACGCTGTTTTTATTTGAAAGATTTCAAATAGTATTTAAACCCAGGTGTGAATTATTCTTTACTGGACTTTAGAATGTGGTTAACGTATAAAACCCAATTATTACACTGTAAACACAGCCACTGGTAACAGACGTCATTTACAATGTGGCTAACGTATAACCCAATTATTACACTGTAAACACACCCACTGGTAACAGATGTCATTTCAACGTCTAGTTTTGATTTACATTTGGTTGAGTTGTCAACTAACTTGAATTCAATGTGGAATCAACAAAACATTTTTCCATGTCCTTGGTTTTAAGTTAAAAGTTTGGTGAAAAAAGACAAATAGTCAGGTTAGATACTGGTCTAATTATGTATTCGGGAGATACAGGATATATTCCCCACAATCGATGCAACGTAGCATTCATTAAGAGACCATTATAATACATTATAATCTTCTCTCCACTAGGTGAATTAAGTTAATGGACATGTCCAAAGAGGGTTGAAATGCCTCTGGCTGCATACCAAATAGTACACTTTCCCTTTATAGAGCTCTGGTCATAAGAAGTGCACTATATAATGAATCGGGGGCCATTTGGGATGCAGGCTATGCTAATGGCAGGCATTAGCCTCTTCTCTGATTGAGTTGCAGGCTATGCTAATGAAGGCATTAGTCTCTTCTCTGATTGGGATGCAGGCTATGCTAATGAGAGGCATTAGCCTCTTCTCTAATTGGGATGCAGGCAATGCTAATGTTAGGCATTAGCCTCTTCTCTGATTGGGATGCAGGCTATGCTAATGGCGGGCATTCGCCTCTTCTCTGATTGGGATGCAGGCTATGCTAATGGCGGGCATTAGCCTCTTCTCTGATTGGGATGCAGGTTATGCTAATAGCAGGCATTAGCCTCTTCTCTGATTGGGATGCAGGCTATGCTAATAGCAGGCATTAGCCTCTTCTCTGATTGGGATGCAGGCTATGCTAATGGCGGGCATTCGCCTTTTCTCTGATTGGGATGCAGTCTATGCTAATGAAGGCATTCACCTCTTCTCTGATTGGGATGCAGGCAATGCTAATGGTAGGCATTCGCCTCTTCTCTGATTGGGATGCAGGCTATGCTAACGGAAGGCATTCGCCTCTTCTCTGAAACCCATTCAGGATTTAAAGAAAGGATATTTTGTGCTGTTCTTCTCAGTTATTTTACACAGTCTAATTTGGCATGAATATATTACTAACTCCATTTTGAATTTATACGCATTTTTAACATTTATGATAACATGTATAAGCATCTATTAGGGCTTATTTATGAAAGCTGTTATAAAATAGAATCGTCTCCCTCTGCCACATTGTGAAGATATTAGTAAATATACGATTGGTCAAATTGAAAAGCTCTACAGCCACACCCACAAGCCAAATAATCTCATCAACTGTTTCAGTCGAGTCACAAAACATTCTTCCTCCCGAGTCCTGGTGAAACAACAACCAAATAAAACCAACAAGAAATATTGATTCGGGCATCGCTCCATCTTGGCACACATATTATATTTATTGGAGCGAATCACAACACAGCAGCTTGCTTGTTGTTGGCTAGTTCACTTTGATTAAAGAAATGAAAAGTTTTCTGCATCCCAAACGACACCCTGTCCCCTATACAGTGCACTTATTTTGGCCAGAGCCCTATGGGGCCCTGGTCAATAGTTGTGCACTACATAGGGAATAGGGTGCCTTTTGGGACGTAGCCGTAGTGTTGCTGATACACTGCCGGTGTTAGCCAAGTGGTGAGCCAAGCAAGCATGAATCTGGCTGGATAAGGTATAGCTGCATCGTTTCAGATGTAATTTATAGCAGCCTCCTGACACAGGGATAAATACTCTGCTGTCACCACACACCCATCCTCTACCCTCTTCCTCTTTTAGTCAAATAACCTTGATTGCAAAAAGCTCTCAACTTCACCGGGTAGATTTTCTTTCCCTCACAATCCGACTGAACATGTGCTGCATCTGTAACTTGAGATGTGTAAAACAAGCACATCTTACCAGAAGCACAATACTTTACATAGACATTGTCTAACTTGATGTTAAATTGATTCAGAACATTTATTGTCAAGAATGATGATGCGGAAATTAACGTAGTGGATTCACTGACTCTTGTCTTCTACCTTTATGTCACCAGATGACAATGTAACCTATCTATGGTATTCACATACAGATGTAGGATCTTAATTTGATCGCAGGAAATGCTGATGAGCTTTGTGATTTACATACATTTACTGACAACCCACGCTAACACGCATTTATTATCACGTTCCAGGTAAGATCCAAATGCAGACTGTGTTGAAGTAACAATGTTTATTACAGCAACAGGGGCAGGCAAACGACAAGTCAAGGCAGGCAGAGGTCAATAATCCAGAGTAGTGGTGCAAAGGTACAGATCGGCAGGAAGGCTCAGGGTCAGGGGCAGGCAGAGTGGTCAGGCAGGCGGGCTCAGAGTCATGACAGGCAAGGGTCAAAACCAGGAGGGTGAGAAAAAGAGAAACTGGGGAAAAGCAGGCGCTGAGACAAAACGCTGGTTGACTTGACAAACAAGACAAACTGACAAACTGGACAAACAGAGAACACAGGTATAAATACACAGGGGATAATGGGGAAGCTTGGCGACACCTGGAGGGGGTGGAGACCATCCCAAAGACAGGTGAAACAGATTAGGGCCTGACAGTTATATTAACAGTATCACATTTTTTATGTATATTACTTTTGGCCAGCGAATCGCTTAACACCTAGCAAGTGACATTATGGACTAAACATTAAAATCCTGTTGCTGCAGGATTATTTTGTTGTGACAATACTGGACAAAATAAGATCCTACATCTGTATGATGGTGTACAGTGGTTTGTGTGGATCCATTTGATAGACAAGAGGGTTTTTCTCAAAGACAATATTCAATTCAGTTTATTTATTAATCTTTTCTCAGAACCGTTCTGGAGACCAAAATGATTGCTTTATTTCTTCCTGCCTGGCCCATCCATGGTGTGTAGAGCCCTGTTTATCTAGACTGTTACCGGGTAGCATCCTGAAAGGGCCTTTTCTTCTGCTCTCCTGCTGTGACTCACAATGGGACCTAGTCTAAAGCTGTCACGCCACCACGGTGTGTGTGTGTGTCTCTCAATGCGACCTGTGACTAATACTGTCAACCCATTGTGGCTTCACTCAACATCTGGTGCTCTGAACCTCCACTCTCTGTGACTGGCATGTCCCATGGTGCTCTGTGATTCCATGCCCGCTGTCGCTCTGATGATACTGCTGACACACAGACACATACTCACACATTCTCTCTCTCTCTCTCTCTCTCGCTCTCCTCCCTTCCACACTGTCACACACTAACACACTCCTACAGTCCGTGGAGTTTTGCCAAACTTCCAATTACATTAGAGAGACAAGGAACAATGGTGCTCTGCAGGCTTAGCCTCATCTTCCCCAGACTGAAGGACAACCATGTTGTAGTACCATCAGACTGAAGGACAACCATGTTGTAGTACCATCAGACTGTAGTACCATCAGACTGTAGTACCATCAGATTGTAGTACCATCAGACTGTAGTACCATCAGACTGTAGAACCACCATGCTGTACTACCATCAGACTGTAGTACAATCAGACTGTAGAACCACCATGTTGTGGTACCATCAGACTGTAGTACCATCAGAATGTAGTACCATCAGACTGTAGTACCACCAAGCTGTATTACCATCAGATTGTAGTACAATCAGACTGTAGTACCATCAGACTGTACAACCACCATGCTGTAGTGCAGTCAGACTGTAGTACCACCAGACTGTAGTACCACCAGATTGTAGTGCCATCAGACTGTAGTGCCATCAGACTGTAGTACCATCAGACTGTAGTACCATCAGACTGTAGTACCATCAGACTGTAAAACCATCAGACTGTAGTACCGTCAGACTGTAATACCGTCAGACTGTAGTACCGTCAGACTGTAGTACCATCAGACTGTAGTACCATCAGACTGTAGTACCATAAGAATGTAGTAACATCAGACTCTAGTACCATCAGACTGTAGTACCATCAGACTTTAGTACCATCAGAGTGTAATACCATCAGACTGTAGAACCATCAGACTGTAGTACCATCAGACTATAAAACCACCAGACTGTAGTACCATCAGACTGTAGTAACATCAGACTGTAGTTCCATCAGACTGTAGTTCCATCAGACTGTAGAACCACCATGCTGTAGTACCATCAGACTGTAGTACCATCAGACTGTAGTACCAACATGTTGTGGTACCATCAGACTGTAGTACCATCAGACTGTAGTACCATCAGACTGTAGAACCACCATGCTATGGTACCATCAGACTGTAGAATCACCATGTTGTAGTACCATCAGACTGTAGTACCACCATGTTGTAGTACCATCAGACTGTAGTACAATCAGACTGTAGTGCCACCGAGCTGTATTAACATCAGATTGAAGTACCATCAGACTGTTGTATCATCAGACTGTTGTATCATCAGACTGTAGTACCATCAGACTGTAGTACCATCAGACTGTAAAACCACCAGACTGTAAAACCACCAGACTGTAGTACCATCAGACTGTAGTACCATCAGACTGTAGTACCATCAAACTGTAGTACCATCAGACTGTAGTACCACCGGACTGTAGTACCACCAGACTGTAATACCATCAGACTGTAATACCATCAGACTGTAGTACCATCAGACTGTAGTACCATCAGACTGTAATACCACCAGACTGTAGTACCATCAGACTGTTGTACGACCAGACTGTAATACCACCGGACTGTAGTACCATCCAGACTGTCATCAACCCCCTGGTGTAGGGTTAGGACGGGGCTTGAACCATGTCATCAACCCCCTGGTGTAGGGTTAGGACTGGGGCTTGAACCATGTCATCAACCCCCTGGTGTAGGGTTAGGACTGGGGCTTGAACCATGTCATCAACCCCCTGGTGTAGGGTTAGGACTGGGGCTTGAACCATGTCATCAACCCCCTGGTGTTGGATTAGGAAGGGGGCTTGAACCATGTCATCAACCCCCTGGTGTAGGGTTAGGACTGGGGCTTGAACCATGTCATCAAACCCCTGGTGTAGGGTTAGGACTGGGGCTTGAACCATGTCATCAACCCCCTGGTGTAGGGTTAGGACCGTTAGCTCTTTAGGACAGCAGAGATGCAGCGTCATGATAACTAGGTGTTGACATAGATTACCTCTCCAGCTTTGGTCAATTTTAAATCTGATCTTTGATTTTGGTGTGTCATTGTTGCACAGTTTACATTCATGTCTAAGTGTTGTACAGTCTACAGTCATGTCTGAGTGTTGTACAGTCTACAGTCATGTCTGAGTGTTGTACAGTCTACAGTCATGTGTGAGTGTTGTACAGTCTACATTCATGTCTGAGTGTTGTACAGTCTACAGTCATGTCTGATTGTTGTTCAGTCTACAGTCATGTCTGAGTGTTGTACAGTCTACATTCATGTCTGAGTGTTATACAGTCTACAGTCATGTCTGAGTGTTGTGCAGTCTACAGTCATGTCTGAGTGTTATACAGTCTACAGTCATGTCTGAGTGTTGTACAGTCTACAGTCATGTCTGAGTGTTGTGCAGTCTACAGTCATGTCTGAGTGTTGTGCAGTCTACAGTCATGTCTGAGTGTTGTGCAGTCTACAGTCATGTCTGAGTGTTGTGCAGTCTACAGTCATGTCTGAGTGTTGTGCAGTCTACAGTCATGTCTGAGTGTTGTACAGTCTACAGTCATGTCTGAGTGTTGTGCAGTCTACAGTCATGTCTGAGTGTTGTACAGTCTACAGTCATGTCTGAGTGTTGTACAGTCTACAGTCATGTCTGAGTGTTGTGCAGTCTACAGTCATGTCTGAGTGTTGTACAGTCTACAGTCATGTCTGAGTGTTGTACAGTCATGTCTGAGTGTTGTACAGTCTACAGTCATGTCTGAGTGTTGTACAGTCTACAGTCATGTCTGAGTGTTGTACAGTCACAGCATGTCTGAGTGTTGTGCAGTCTACAGTCATGTCTGAGTGTTGTACAGTCTACAGTCATGTCTGAGTGTTGTACAGTCTACAGTCATGTCTGAGTGTTGTACAGTCTACAGTCATGTGTGAGTGTTGTACAGTCTACAGTCATGTCTGAGTGTTGTACAGTCATGTCTGAGTGTTGTGCAGTCTACAGTCATGTCTGAGTGTTGTGCAGTCTACAGTCATGTCTGAGTGTTGTACAGTCTACAGTCATGTCTGAGTGTTGTGCAGTCTACAGTCATGTCTGAGTGTTGTGCAGTCTACAGTCATGTCTGAGTGTTGTACAGTCTACAGTCATGTCTGAGTGTTGTACAGTCTACAGTCATGTGTGAGTGTTGTACAGTCTACAGTCATGTCTGAGTGTTGTACAGTCATGTCTGAGTGTTGTGCAGTCTACAGTCATGTCTGAGTGTTGTACAGTCTACAGTCATGTCTGAGTGTTGTTCAGTCTTAAGTCATGTGTGAATGTTGTACAGTCTACAGTCATGTCTGAGTGTTGTACAGTCTACAGTCATGTCTGATTGTTGTGCAGTCTCAGGGGCGAAAATCTGATATCAACTTTGGAGGGGACAATTACATGAAATTTTCTCAAGCGCAATTCCTGAGGGGGACACCAAAAGTAGTGCTGTAACACATAGCCTACATTGTAATAGGGTAAATGTATATTGAGGAACCAAAGAAATAAGGTGTTTGCCGTACTCCTAACTACCGGTACCCAAAACTACACAACTAATCATAACAGCAATACCATTGCATTTTAACAAATCTTAGTTCAGTCACCAGTTTAAGTTGAGAGTGGTCTAGTCTTTGAGATATTAGGCTACTAGGGTTCTTACTATGGGTTTTGGTGTATTGAAAAATACTCTGATGTCCGTCTTTTATTTTTCTGCCATTTTTCTACCTGGCTGGCTGTCTGGCTGGCTACACACACAGTGTGTAGGTTATTTACAGTAGGATATGGGCTTCTATCATCTTCAATCATTCTATTTGGGCTTCGATCTAAAAGGTAGCTAGCAAATGTGAAACGGATTAAAATGACAAGAGTTGACAGCTGTATGAGTTCACCATTTACACAACATATGCTGCAACCTTTTGTAATTTTAATAGTTTGTTTCATATTGGCTGGCTTCCAACAATAGCTGAATTTGCAAAGCTAGCGAGCACCAATTCAGTTTCAGTGGTGTTTGCTATAATCTTTGCTACCCAGGTTAAATAAAGGTGAAATAAAATAAATAAATAAATAAATAAAAGTTCACTTGCGACAATTTAGCTTTCGCAACGAGACCATTAAATATATTTAAGACAATGGTAGAAGAGAGTGTAGTTCTATTCAGTTTGGATTTCAGTTTATCGCTAACCTTATCACAGGGACTTTGAAGCACTATCTTACATCATCTGCATGCTGATTCCATCTTTGACGATGCCACATAAATGGAATAGGTACTAGCTAGCTTAATAGTTAATATTTGCGCGCTAGCTCTGCATATTCAGCTAGTGTGTGCGCGCGATTGACTGGATTAACCTCACGTCAGTTACGTGCATTGAGTGCCTTTCAGACAGTAGATACGACCCCTCTGTTACCTTGCCAACTAAGGAACTGGCAGTGGATCAAACCATTGTGAGGCAAAGGGTGGGGGGGTTGCAATCTTTTGAAACTTAAAAACGCGTTATTAAATGTCTATAATCAGCACAATTGCTTTCATTGCGTATTATTAATATTATTTAAATTACATAGTTATGTTTCAGTGATATATTGGGGGGGACAAATCATATATTTCCCAGGATGGGGGGGTCGTGTCCCCCCCATCCCCCTCGGGATTTCCGCCCCTGTGCAGTCTACAGTCATGTCTGAGTGTTGTGCAGTCTACAGTCATGTCTGAGTGTTGTACAGTCTACAGTCATGTCTGAGTGTTGTGCAGTCTACAGTCATGTCTGAGTGTTGTGCAGTCTACAGTCATGTCTGAGTGTTGTACAGTCTACAGTCATGTCTGAGTGTTGTGCAGTCTACAGTCATGTCTGAGTGTTGTACAGTCATGTCTGAGTGTTGTACAGTCATGTCTGAGTGTTGCACAGACTACAGTCATGTCTCAGTGTTATACAGTCTACAGTCATGTCTGAGTGTTGTGCAGTCTACATTCATGTCTGATTGTTGAGCAGTCTACAGTCTTGTCTGAGTGTTGTGCAGTCTACAGTCATGTCTGAGTGTTGTGCAGTCTACAGTCATGTCTGAGTGTTGTGCAGTCTACAGTCATGTCTGATTGTTGCTCAGTCTACAGTCATGTCTGAGTGTTGTACAGTCTACATTCATGTCTGAGTGTTATACAGTCTACAGTCATGTCTGAGTGTTGTGCAGTCTACAGTCATGTCTGAGTGTTATACAGTCTACAGTCATGTCTGAGTGTTGTACAGTCTACAGTCATGTCTGAGTGTTGTGCAGTCTACAGTCATGTCTGAGTGTTGTACAGTCTACAGTCATGTCTGAGTGTTGTGCAGTCTACAGTCATGTCTGAGTGTTGTACAGTCTACAGTCATGTCTGAGTGTTGTGCAGTCTACAGTCATGTCTGAGTGTTGTACAGTCTACAGTCATGTCTGAGTGTTGTACAGTCTACAGTCATGTGTGAGTGTTGTACAGTCTACAGTCATGTCTGAGTGTTGTGCAGTCTACAGTCATGTGTGAGTGTTGTACAGTCTACAGTCATGTCTGAGTGTTGTACAGTCATGTCTGAGTGTTGTGCAGTCTACAGTCATGTCTGAGTGTTGTACAGTCTACAGTCATGTCTGAGTGTTGTGCAGTCTACAGTCATGTCTGAGTGTTGTGCAGTCTACAGTCATGTCTGAGTGTTGTACAGTCTACAGTCATGTGTGAATGTTGTACAGTCTACAGTCATGTCTGAGTGTTGTACAGTCTACAGTCATGTCTGAGTGTTGTACAGTCATGTCTGAGTGTTGTACAGTCTACAGTCATGTCTGAGTGTTATACAGTCTACAGTCATGTCTGAGTGTTGTGCAGTCTACATTCATGTCTGATTGTTGTGCAGTCTACAGTCATGTCTGAGTGTTGTGCAGTCTACAGTCATGTCTGAGTGTTGTACAGTCTACAGTCATGTCTGAGTGTTGTACAATCTACAGTCATGTCTGAGTGTTGTACAGTCTACAGTCATGTCTGAGTGTTGTACAGTCTACAGTCATGTCTGAGTGTTGTACAGTCATGTCTGAGTGTTGTACAGTCTACAGTCATGTCTGAGTGTTATACAGTCTACAGTCATGTCTGAGTGTTGTGCAGTCTACATTCATGTCTGATTGTTGTGCAGTCTACAGTCATGTCTGAGTGTTGTGCAGTCTACAGTCATGTCTGAGTGTTGTACAGTCTACAGTCATGTCTGAGTGTTGTACAATCTACAGTCATGTCTGAGTGTTGTACAGTCTACAGTCATGTCTGAGTGTTGTGCAGTCTACAGTCATGTCTGATTGTTGTACAGTCTACAGTCATGTCTGAGTGTTATGCAGTCTACAGTCATGTCTGAGTGTTGTACAGTCTACAGTCATGTCTGAGTGTTGTGCAGTCTACAGTCATGTCTGAGTGTTGTACAGTCTACAGTCATGTCTGAGTGTTGTGCAGTCTGCAGTCATGTCTGAGTGTTGTACAGTCTACAGTCATGTCTGAGTGTTGTGCAGTCTACAGTCATGTCTGAGTGTTGTACAGTCTACAGTCATGTCTGAGTGTTGTACAGTCTACAGTCATGTCTGAGTGTTGTGCAGTCTACAGTCATGTGTGTGTATTGTACAGTCTACAGTCATGTCTGAGTGTTGTACAGTCTCCATGTCTGAGTGTTGTTCAGTCTACAGTCATGTCTGTGTGTTGTACAGTCTACAGTCATGTCTGAGTGTTGTACAGTCTACAGTCATGTCTGAGTGTTGTTCAGTCTACAGTCATGTGTGAATGTTGTACAGTCTACAGTCATGTCTGAGTGTTGTACAGTCTACAGTCATGTCTGAGTGTTGTGCAGTCTACAGTCATGTCTGAGTGTTGTGCAGTCTACAGTCATGTCTGAGTGTTGTACAGTCTACAGTCATGTGTGAATGTTGTACAGTCTACAGTCATGTCTGAGTGTTGTACAGTCTACAGTCATGTCTGAGTGTTGTACAGTCTACAGTCATGTCTGAGTGTTGAACAGTCATGTCTGAGCGTTGTACAGTCTACAGTCATGTCTGAGTGTTATACAGTCTACAGTCATGTCTGAGTGTTGTGCAGTCTACATTCATGTCTGATTGTTGTGCAGTCTACAGTCATGTCTGAGTGTTGTGCAGTCTACAGTCATGTCTGAGTGTTGTACAGTCTAGAGTCATGTCTGAGTGTTGTACAATCTACAGTCATGTCTGAGTGTTGTACAGTCTACAGTCATGTCTGAGTGTTGTACAGTCATGTCTGAGTGTTGTGCAGTCTACAGTCATGTCTGTTTTTTGTACAGTCTACAGTCATGTCTGAGTGTTGTACAGTCTACAGTCATGTCTGAGTGTTGTTCAGTCTACAGTCATGTGTGAATGCTGTACAGTCTACAGTCATGTCTGAGTGTTGTACAGTCTACAGTCATGTCTGAGTGTTGTGCAGTCTACAGTCATGTCTGAGTGTTGTGCAGTCTACAGTCATGTCTGAGTGTTGTACAGTCTACAGTCATGTGTGAATGTTGTACAGTCTACAGTCATGTCTGAGTGTTGTTCAGTCTACAGTCATGTCTGAGTGTTGTACAGTCATGTCTGAGTGTTGTACAGTCTACAGTCATGTCTGAGTGTTGTACAGTCTACAGTCATGTCTGAGTGTTGAACAGTCATGTCTGAGTGTTGTACAGTCTACAGTCATGTCTGAGTGTTATACAGTCTACAGTCATGTCTGAGTGTTGTGCAGTCTACATTCATGTCTGATTGTTGTTCAGTCTACAGTCATGTCTGAGTGTTGTACAGTCATGTCTGAGTGTTGTACAGTCTACAGTCATGTCTGAGTGTTGTACAGTCTACAGTCATGTCTGAGTGTTGTACAGTCATGTCTGAGTGTTGTGCAGTCTACAGTCATGTCTGTTTTTTGTACAGTCTACAGTCATGTCTGAGTGTTGTACAGTCTACAGTCATGTCTGAGTGTTGTTCAGTCTACAGTCATGTGTGAATGCTGTACAGTCTACAGTCATGTCTGAGTGTTGTACAGTCTACAGTCATGTCTGAGTGTTGTGCAGTCTACAGTCATGTCTGAGTGTTGTGCAGTCTACAGTCATGTCTGAGTGTTGTACAGTCTACAGTCATGTGTGAATGTTGTACAGTCTACAGTCATGTCTGAGTGTTGTTCAGTCTACAGTCATGTCTGAGTGTTGTACAGTCATGTCTGAGTGTTGTACAGTCTACAGTCATGTCTGAGTGGTATACAGTCTACAGTCATGTCTGAGTGTTGTGCAGTCTACATTCATGTCTGATTGTTGTGCAGTCTACAGTCATGTCTGAGTGTTGTGCAGTCTACAGTCATGTCTTAGTGTTGTACAGTCTACAGTCATGTCTGAGTGTTGTACAATCTACAGTCATGTCTGAGTGTTGTACAGTCTACAGTCATGTCTGAGTGTTGTGCAGTCTACAGTCATGTGTGAATGTTGTACAGTCTACAGTCATGTCTGAGTGTTGTACAGTCTACAGTCATGTCTGAGTGTTGTACAGTCATGTCTGAGTGTTGTACAGTCTACAGTCATGTCTGAGTGTTGTACAGTCTAGAGTCATGTCTGAGTGTTGTGCAGTCTACATTCATGTCTGATTGTTGTGCAGTCTACAGTCATGTCTGAGTGTTGTGCAGTCTACAGTCATGTCTGAGTGTTGTGCAGTCTACAGTCATGTCTGAGTGTTGTGCAGTCTACAGTCATGTCTGAGTGTTGTACAGTCTAGAGTCATGTCTGAGTGTTGTACAATCTACAGTCATGTCTTAGTGTTGTACAGTCTACAGTCATGTCTGAGTGTTGTACAGTCATGTCTGAGTGTTGTGCAGTCTACAGTCATGTCTGTTTTTTGTACAGTCTACAGTCATGTCTGAGTGTTGTACAGTCTACAGTCATGTCTGAGTGTTGTTCAGTCTACAGTCATGTGTGAATGCTGCACAGTCTACAGTCATGTCTGAGTGTTGTACAGTCTACAGTCATGTCTGAGTGTTGTTCAGTCTACAGTCATGTGTGAATGCTGTACAGTCTACAGTCATGTCTGAGTGTTGTACAGTCTACAGTCATGTCTGAGTGTTGTGCAGTCTACAGTCATGTCTGAGTGTTGTGCAGTCTACAGTCATGTCTGAGTGTTGTACAGTCTACAGTCATGTGTGAATGTTGTACAGTCTACAGTCATGTCTGAGTGTTGTACAGTCATGTCTGAGTGTTGTACAGTCTACAGTCATGTCTGAGTGTTGTACAGTCTACAGTCATGTCTGAGTGTTGAACAGTCATGTCTGAGTGTTGTACAGTCTACAGTCATGTCTGAGTGTTATGCAGTCTACAGTCATGTCTGAGTGTTGTGCAGTCTACATTCATGTCTGATTGTTGTGCAGTCTACAGTCATGTCTGAGTGTTGTGCAGTCTATAGTCATGTCTGAGTGTTGTACAGTCTAGAGTCATGTCTGAGTGTTGTACAATCTACAGTCATGTCTGAGTGTTGTACAGTCTACAGTCATGTCTGAGTGTTGTACAGTCATGTCTGAGTGTTGTGCAGTCTACAGTCATGTCTGTTTTTTGTACAGTCTACAGTCATGTCTGAGTGTTGTACAGTCTACAGTCATGTCTGAGTGTTGTTCAGTCTACAGTCATGTGTGAATGCTGTACAGTCTACAGTCATGTCTGAGTGTTGTACAGTCTACAGTCATGTCTGAGTGTTGTGCAGTCTACAGTCATGTCTGAGTGTTGTGCAGTCTACAGTCATGTCTGAGTGTTGTACAGTCTACAGTCATGTGTGAATGTTGTACAGTCTACAGTCATGTCTGAGTGTTGTTCAGTCTACAGTCATGTCTGAGTGTTGTACAGTCATGTCTGAGTGTTGTACAGTCTACAGTCATGTCTGAGTGGTATACAGTCTACAGTCATGTCTGAGTGTTGTGCAGTCTACATTCATGTCTGATTGTTGTGCAGTCTACAGTCATGTCTGAGTGTTGTGCAGTCTACAGTCATGTCTTAGTGTTGTACAGTCTACAGTCATGTCTGAGTGTTGTACAATCTACAGTCATGTCTGAGTGTTGTACAGTCTACAGTCATGTCTGAGTGTTGTGCAGTCTACAGTCATGTGTGAATGTTGTACAGTCTACAGTCATGTCTGAGTGTTGTACAGTCTACAGTCATGTCTGAGTGTTGTACAGTCATGTCTGAGTGTTGTACAGTCTACAGTCATGTCTGAGTGTTATACAGTCTAGAGTCATGTCTGAGTGTTGTGCAGTCTACATTCATGTCTGATTGTTGTGCAGTCTACAGTCATGTCTGAGTGTTGTGCAGTCTACAGTCATGTCTGAGTGTTGTGCAGTCTACAGTCATGTCTGAGTGTTGTGCAGTCTACAGTCATGTCTGAGTGTTGTACAGTCTAGAGTCATGTCTGAGTGTTGTACAATCTACAGTCATGTCTTAGTGTTGTACAGTCTACAGTCATGTCTGAGTGTTGTACAGTCATGTCTGAGTGTTGTGCAGTCTACAGTCATGTCTGTTTTTTGTACAGTCTACAGTCATGTCTGAGTGTTGTACAGTCTACAGTCATGTCTGAGTGTTGTTCAGTCTACAGTCATGTGTGAATGCTGCACAGTCTACAGTCATGTCTGAGTGTTGTACAGTCTACAGTCATGTCTGAGTGTTGTGCAGTCTACAGTCATGTCTGAGTGTTGTGCAGTCTACAGTCATGTCTGAGTGTTGTACAGTCTACAGTCATGTGTGAATGTTGTACAGTCTACAGTCATGTCTGAGTGTTGTTCAGTCTACAGTCATGTCTGAGTGTTGTACAGTCATGTCTGAGTGTTGTACAGTCTACAGTCATGTCTGAGTGGTATACAGTCTACAGTCATGTCTGAGTGTTGTGCAGTCTACATTCATGTCTGATTGTTGTGCAGTCTACAGTCATGTCTGAGTGTTGTGCAGTCTACAGTCATGTCTTAGTGTTGTACAGTCTACAGTCATGTCTGAGTGTTGTACAATCTACAGTCATGTCTGAGTGTTGTACAGTCTACAGTCATGTCTGAGTGTTGTACAGTCTACAGTCATGTCTGAGTGTTGTACAGTCTCTATGTCTGAGTGTTGTACAGTCTACAGTCATGTCTGAGTGTTATACAGTCTACAGTCATGTCTGAGTGTTGTGCAGTCTACATTCATGTCTGATTGTTGTGCAGTCTACAGTCATGTCTGAGTGTTGTGCAGTCTACAGTCATGTCTGAGTGTTGTACAGTCTACAGTCATGTCTGAGTGTTGTACAATCTACAGTCATGTCTGAGTGTTGTACAGTCTACAGTCATGTCTGAGTGTTGTACAGTCTACAGTCATGTCTGATTGTTGTGCAGTCTACAGTCATGTCTGATTGTTGTACAGTCTACAGTCATGTCTGAGTGTTGTACAGTCTACAGTCATGTCTGAGTGTTGTACAGTCTACAGTCATGTGTGAATGTTGTACAGTCTAAAGTCATGTCTGAGTGTTGTACAGTCTACAGTCATGTCTGAGTGTTGTACAGTCTACAGTCATGTCTGAGTGTTATACAGTCTACAGTCATGTCTGAGTGTTGTACAGTCTACAGTCATGTCTGAGTGTTGTGCAGTCTACAGTCATGTCTGATTGTTGTACAGTCTACAGTCATGTCTGATTGTTGTGCAGTCTACAGTCATGTCTGATTGTTGTGCAGTCTACAGTCATGTCTGATTGTTGTACAGTCTACAGTCATGTCTGAGTGTTGTACAGTCTACAGTCATGTCTGATTGTTGTACAGTCTACAGTCATGTCTGAGTGTTGTACAGTCTACAGTCATGTCTGAGTGTTGTACAGTCTACAGTCATATCTGAGTGTTGTACAGTCTACAGTCATGTCTGAGTGTTGTACAGTCTACATTCATTTCTGAGTGTTGTACAGTCTACAGTCATGTGTGAGTGTTGTACAGTCCACAGTCATGTCTGAGTGTTGTACAGTCTACAGTCATGTCTGAGTGTTGTACAGTCTACAGTCATGTCTGGGTGTTGTACAGTCTACAGTCATATCTGAGTGTTGTACAGTCTACAGTCATGTCTGAGTGTTGTACAGTCTACAGTCATGTCTGGGTGTTGTACAGTCTACAGTCATATCTGAGTGTTGTACAGTCTACATTCATGTCTGAGTGTTGTACAGTCTACAGTCATGTCTGATTGTTGTACAGTCTACAGTCATGTCTGAGTGTTGTACAGTCTACAGTCATGTCTGAGTGTTGTACAGTCTACAGTCATGTCTGAGTGGTGTACAGTCTACAGTCATATCTGAGTGTTGTACAGTCTACAGTCATGTGTGAGTGTTGTACAGTCTACAGTCATGTGTGAGTGTTGTACAGTCTACAGTCATGACTGAGTGTTATACAGTCTACAGTCATGTCTGAGTGTTGTACATTCTACAGTCATGTGTGAAAGCTTTTGATATGATTTTATTCAGCCTCTGTTGGAGGACAATGTTAGTAGATTATAAAATCTTATTTTGGTTAGAAATGTATTCATTCTTTATTCTGAAAATGAACATAGTTTGGGTGTGATGCCTTCCTTCATGGTTTGAAATGCTTTTCAGCCAAATAAACAATGTATGGGATAAGTTTGGCTTTAGACAGAGAGGATAACTCTCAATCTTAACACAACACTGGTAACTATTACACATTATTATATACACTGGCAAAAGTGTTTTGCATCCCAAATGGCACCCTCTTCCCTATTTATTGCACTACTTTTAGCCAAAGCACTATCAGTGCCATTTGAGACAGAGACAATATCTTACCTGATTGCTGGAGCCTGAAAGTGGATTGGAAACGGAGTGGCATAGAAGCTGTCATTGCAGGGAAGTTTATATACACAGACTCCACCATTAAAGTCACACTCCACCATTAAAGTCAGACTCCACCATTAAAGTCAGACTCCACTATTAAAGTCAGACTCCACTATTAAAGTCAGACTCCACTATTAAAGTCAGACTCCACCATTAAAGTCAGACTCCACCATTAAAGTCAGACTCCACCATTAAAGTCAGACTCCCACAATTAAAGTCAAACTCCACCCTTAAAGTCAGACTCCACCCTTAAAGTCAGACTCCAACATTAAAGTCAGACTCCAACCTTAAAGTCAGACTCCTCCCTTAAAGTCAGACTCCACCATTAAAGTCAGACTCCACCATTAAAGTCAGACTCCACCATCAAAGTCAGACTCCACCATCAAAGTCAGACTCCACCATTAAAGTCAGACTCCAACATTAAAGTCAGACTCCACCCTTAAAGTCAGACTCCACCCTTAAAGTCAGACTCCACCATCAAAGTCAGACTCCACCATTAAAGTCAGACTCAAACATTAAAGTCAGACTCCAACATTAAAGTCAGACTCCACCATCAAAGTCAGACTCCACCATTAAAGTCAGACTCCACCATTGAAGTCAGACTCCACCATTAAAGTCAGACTCCAACATTAAAGTCAGACTCCACCATTAGGTTGTGAGAGTTGGGTGACCTGGGGGGCTCTGAGGTCGTGAGAGGGGGTGACCTGGGGGGCTCTGAGGTCGTGAGAAGGGGGTGACCTGGGGGGCTCTGAGGTCGTGAGAGGGGGGTGACCTGGGGGGCTCTGAGGTCGTGAGAGGGGGGTGACCTTAGGGGGCTCTGAAGTACTGGAACATTATAATAAAGCAGTGCATGTCATTGCATTTGTGTAGTGACATACAGGATTAGAGTAGAGGCCTTACAGAAGTTGTCACATGGGGAAAAACTGTCACGGCTTTCTGAAGAATGGGACCAAAGTGCAGCGTGTGTATCGTTCCACATATTTTATTGAACTGTGAAACTATGCAAGATACACAAACAAACTAAAGAACAAAAACAACAAACCGTGACAAAGCGGTGCAACATACACTAACTCAAAAACAATCTCCCACAAACCCAGGTGGGAAAAACAACTACTTAAGTATGATCTCCAATTAGAGACAACGATGACCAGCTGCCTCTAATTGGAGATCATCCCAAAAAACAACAACATAGAAATACAAAAACTAGAACATAACAACATAGAAAATCTAAACTAGAAAAAAAACCTGTCACGCCCTGACCTACTCTACCATAGAAAATAACAGCTTTCTATGGTCAGGACGTGACAAAAACATTGTACTTGGGTCCAGGAAGAATGGCCTTTTATAAAGACATTTCGTGCAATTGTACATCATTTTATATTACTTTAGAATAATATTTTTTTATACCGCACAAATGATCGAAATGACAGGCTACTTTGACACTGACAAACTGATATCAATAAAAACGACCTAATCTTGAATCCATCAATAGCCTAGGCCCAGGTGTGTGGAGACTTATTGTACAATATGAGGAGGAAATGACAGTCCGAGAAAAGCTTTCCAGTTTCACTGACTCACCCAATGATGCACAGCTCACTGGCCGCCGATGGCCAATACTCTCATGCTGAAAGCCTGTCTCTCTGTTTGCTCAGTAGGCCTATTTGGAAGTTTATCAAATATTTTAATGGTCTACAGTCAGATTAGAGTCTTCTCCTTTAGGCAGGAGCCATTTGCTTTCCGACCTGTGTTTTTCCACAATTGTATTTGAAATATTGTGAAAGCCTGGTTCTGGCTGCATGCTGTTTATTGACAGAGTTGTCGTGCGTTCCCGGGCTATATGCTTTGTGATTGGGTTACATGAACACAATCGCCAGCTAGGCACTTTTTTTTTGCTTCTTAATCCTCTGTGTCTAAATTATAGGCCTACTCCTGGTGTAGTATTCTGCAGTATTTCATTTCTTTCTGAACTGACAGCAGTAATTCTATAACTTGGCAAATTTATTTAAATTAATCAGAGGTACTGAAGCTCCTCCAGCACCCTTGTCATGGCTATGATTCTATAAGGAAAGAAATGAAGTGCAATGCTGGAGAGATGAGAGTTGCAGGCTGATGTCTAGCAGAGACTGGGAGAGATCATAGAAAGGGAATCTCATTCTAGTTCTGAGTGAGATACAGGTTCGCTTCTCTCTCTCACCACAGTACCGGCCACGCCTTGGTCTCAAACATGCCTATAATGTTGTGCAAACCATAAGCCCGGGCCGGCCCAACACAAATGAATTCTTAGAATATCAGGTTCGGGCTGAAAATAGACGTTTTCACATTGTTTATTTTAGGGGGCAGGAGAATTAGGGAAGAGGCAACTGGAATGAACTCTGATCCCTTTTTATTCACATTTTTATATTGAAAACAGTCTCTTTTTTTTCATGTCGGTACTGGATCCGGACAAGTAGGTTCCGGAACAAAACAGTCCAGAATGGAGAGGTGCTCCATCAGGATCCAGCTCAAATTAAGCACTGATTGTTAATGAGTTCCATCAGCATATGGGGTGATGGAGATTCACATTGCACTGATGCTCCAGCAGACCTGAGTTCAAATACTAAATTGAAATCTTTCAAATACTTTGAGTGTTTGCTTGAGTCTGCCTGGGGTGCCAGATGGGTGGGGTTTGCAGTTTGGGGACATTTAAATTGGTTCATTAGACCAGGCAAGCTCAATCGAACCCATATAAAGTATTTGAACTTATATTAAATAGTATTTGAACCCAGGTCTGTGTTACAGCACTGTCTTTCTGACACTCAGTGTGTGAACTAAACTTCACACTATTTACAAGTTAGCAAGTACATGGTGGGAACTGAGAGTTTGTCTGGAGGCTGAAGTCATATTCTGTGGAGCAACAACAGCCTCAGAAAGCACTGAGGTTTTATCAAGAGAACATCTAGGCCTATATAGATGCTTTTTGACAGTCAGGAAGCATCCTTTGCCTGTCACTCATACAGGATACGTTACAACACTG